>NC_084612.1:45628697-45661197 GCF_033978795.1 Nerophis ophidion
CTTAAAGGGGTTTTTATCTCCGAATATACAACATTAAACACGTTCCGTGTTGAAACGACCGACTGGTGACGCGCAATGGCGAGCATCTACAAATGAATATCCAAAATTCTGCATCAATAAACTCACATAATTAAAAGACATTGTAAGAATGAAAGTTGTCAAATAATCCTTCCATCCTCAGGCGGAGTGAATATGTGTTTTTCCAAGTGTTTGCTCAGAAATAACACGCGCCTGTGGCGCTATATTTGACATCTAATATAGCGAACAAAAGCCGCCAACAGTCTCCCGATGTTGTCAATGGAAATATTAGTTAAATGTGCACTACAAATAAAATGCTATTATTATATGCGCGGACACGCAGACCGTGTTCTTTGCCGCCCACGTGCACGACAAAGCAAACTGTAAACGCAACTCAAACGATCCATTTCATCCTTGCCAATTCTAATATCCGTTTTGAATCAATAATTATACTCGCCTCATGGGGTCAATGTTTTTTTTTTTTTATTTTGTTTGTTTTCTCAGTTTATTTTCACAGATATCAGTAAATGTTTTTTCTCTATTGTTACATCCTTTCTATAATTTATTATATATTTTTATATTTGCAGGCAGCACGGTAGTACAGGGGTTAGCGCATGTGCCTCACAATACGAAGGTCCTGAATTTTCCTGGGTTCAATCCCAGGCTCGGGATTTTTCTGTGTGGAGTTTGCATGTTCTCCCCGTGAATGCGTGGGTTCCCTCCGGGTACTCCGGCTTCCTCCCACTTCCAAAGACATGCACCTGGGGATAGGTTGATTGGCAACACTAAACTGGACCTAGTGTATGAATGTGAGTGTGAATGTTGTCTGTCTATCTGTGTTGGCCCTGGGATGAGTTGGCGACTTGTCCAGGGTGTAAACTACCTTCTGCCTGAATGCAGCTAAGGGAAGCTCCAGCAACCTCCGCGACCCCGAAAGGAACAAGCGGTAAAAAATGGATGGATGAATTGTTCTTTTCAAATATTTAGTTCTGATCTCAAAGACTCAGGATGGTTTTCCATCATGTCTGCACACAAAGGCAAACATGCATTCATTATACCATTATTCAAAACAATATTTGACATTATTAAGAGTATCAATTACAGATAAATGGTTCTCAAACATTTTTCACCAAGTACCACCTTGGAAAAAACTTAGCCCTCCAAGTACCACCATAATGACCAGCATTAAAATACAGTTGTGTGGTAGCCCTATGTATTCATTAAAAATAAGGCAGAGGTTTTATTTAATAAGTATATTTAATATTGTTTAATGGGGGTTAAATCACCAAACATGATTCCCGGGCGTGGCCACCGCTGCTGCTCACTGCTCCCCTCGCCTCCCAGGGGGTGATCAAGGGTGATGGTTCAAATGCAGAGAATAATTTTGCCACACCTCGTTTGTGTGTGAAAATCACTGGTACTTAAACTTTAACTTTATTGCACTTTAACATTACACACAGTTTGAACAGTAACACTGTGTTTGAAGATTTAAAAAAAATAAAACACTGTACATTAACCATGTGATTTTTTTGGGGGGCGTGCCAGTAGATAGAGCCAAAGACATGCACCTGGGGATATGATTGGCAACACTAAATGGTCCCTAGTGTGTGAATGTTGTCTGTCTATCTGTGTTGGCCCTGCGATAAGGTGGCGATTTGTCCAGGGTGTACCCCGCCTACCACCCGAATGCAGCTGAGATAGACTCCAGCACCCCCCGCGACCCCAAAAGGAACAAGCGGTAGAAAATGGATGGATGGATGGGTTATATTTGCATACCGTCAGATTTAGAGTATTGTTATATTTGTATATTGTTTATGAGGGTCATGCCACCTAATTGCTGCCATTTGCAGCCCCTGGAAATAGAATGTCAAGTGTTGTATAAAATTAATTGTAAAATACTCTATATGCTATACTTTTTTTTAATTTTTTTTTTTATTTTATCATTTTTTTCTATATGCTATACTAAGTACTGCACATTGTTCTGATTGCATATTTAACAAATAGAATTTTAAAGATTTAGTCAAACTACCTTTACCTTGAACACTGGAAAAGTAGTACATGTTGAGATCGGGGTCACATATGGTGGCACGCATGGAAACGTGCAAGATCCAAACATCAGTGTCCTGACTGTGAGGATAACATGTGGACCCCTAAGTCCATTGGGGGCTTTTATGTAATACAAAATAAGTGTGTTTATTATGTTGTTATATTGTTACATTATCTTTAAATATGCTGTATTTTTATTACAGTAATTGGCTGGTGACAATGCTAAGCAAAGTTTAAAGCTTCGAGACAGAAATAATCCAAAACCAACAGGAAAAGGTCACATACTTTACAAAAGCCACAAAACACACCCAAAACCCCAAAAACACATGCATGATGCAAATGCTGCAAGTTCAGTATAGAAATAGAAGCTGGCCAGGCATCAGACCTGAGAGATATCCTACTTGCCAGGCTAACTTCCAACTTGCTTTGCAAACTTCCATTATGTGCCGAGATGTAGCATGTTTTTTCTGTCAT
Organism: Nerophis ophidion; assembly: GCF_033978795.1. NCBI lineage: Eukaryota > Metazoa > Chordata > Actinopteri > Syngnathiformes > Syngnathidae > Nerophis > Nerophis ophidion. The sequence goes on from NC_084612.1 coordinate 45,631,236, forward strand.
GCATGTCTTTCAGTTCAGTTCAGTTCAGTTCAGTTTATTGTTCTAGGGTTTGCGAGTGTTTTTGGCATTTGCCTCATTTTCCTGTTGCATGTTATAATGTTTGTGTTTTTTCAGTTTAAGCTAATGTCCTTGATTATCCTGTCGGCCAACTTAATAAATATAATTATTTTACAATAACTTACAATATCCATAGAATTTTCCGATTACTTAATTTATTTATAGAAATGACTCAGGTTGGTCTGTCAGGACATCAAAGGTTCAAATGTTTGTTGAAACATATTTGTGTCATGTTTGAATGTTCTTGTGTGTGTGACTAATCCAGGGTGGACCTAGCCTTTCACTCAAAGTCAGATGGGATAGGCTCTAGCTTACCTGCGACCATAATGGAGACAGGCACTATAGAAAATAAATGGATATTTTATCGAATTCAGCAAAAATGGAGTGAACTTGTACAAAGATATGTTTTTTGGATAAAAAATATTTTTTTACGATCCTTTGTAAAGGTAAGAACTTTTGTGTTGATCAATTTTGCCATATTTGGCGGTAATTTATTTGTATGTATTGCTCCATAGTTATCAAATAAACATATCCTATAGTTATTTTGCCATCACAGATCACTTTGTCTGTAATTTCAGAAAATGTGGTCCAAACAGATCAAAAGCCCGAGTCACGGGATGACAGTGAGTGTCTCTCTGCCCTCAGGTCATTTGCCCACACTGACATTTGCACCAAGGCAATTTGTTTTTACAATTTGTAGCAAAGGGGATATTGAAAGCCTATCACGTGGTTTTCATCCCTTTTCACTAAAAATCATTAAATTAGCAATACACTACTCTGTTTCACATAAAAATGTAATAAGTATGTGTGTTAATTTATCAGTGTAATCAAATGATTATCTGCTTTGAGGTGGGAAGAATTTGAAAGTTGAGATGCAATATCAATTAAAAAAAAAAAGCAAATGCTAAGAAACCAACAAACATTTGGATAAGCCCTGGATATTTTTCAATCTTAAAGGCCTACTGAAACCCACTACTACCCACCACGCAGTCTGATCGTTTATATATCAATGATTAAATATTAACATTGCAACACATGCCAAAACTGCCTTTTTTATTTACTAAATTACAATTTTAAATTTCCCAGGAGTTTCGTCTTGAAAACGTTGTGTAATGATGACGTGTACGCAAGACGTCACGCGTTTTTAGGAAGTATGAGCGCTACGCACACACACAGGTAATGTCGTCTGCTTTAACGGCATAATTACACAGTATTTAGAGATCTGTGTTGCTGAATCTTTTACAATTTGTTCAATTAATATTGGAGAAGTCACAGTAGAAAGATGGATTTGGGAAGCTTTAGCTTGTAGCCACACAAACACACGGTGATTCCTTGTTTAAAATTCCTGGAGGTGAAAATTTACTATGGATCAGAGCGCGGTCAAGCGAACATGAATCACGACGGAATGTCAACCAGCAGGTTTCGGTGAGAAAATTGTGGTTAAAAAGTCGCTTCTTACCGGAGAAAAGCTGAGCTTGTGTCGTCCATAAAGCTGCCGTCGACTCCCCTGAGACATTGGCGTCAAGACACCCGCGGGGACACCCTTCCGACTAACAGGTACTGTTAAACTCACTAAAACACTAGCAACACAATAGAAAGATAAGGGATTTCCCAGAGTTATCCTAGTAAAAGTGTCTAAAAACATCAGAATCCGTCCCAATGCATTTGCCATCCATCCATCCATTTTCTACTGCTTATTCCCTTTTGCGGTCGCGGGGGGCGCTGGCGCCTATCTCATCTACAATCGTGCGGAAGGCGGGGTACACCCTGGACAAGTCGCCACCTCATCGCAGGGCCAACACAGATAGACAGACATTCACACTCACATTCACACACTAGGGCCAATTTAGTGTTGCCAATCAACCTATTCCCAGGTGCATGTCTTTGGAGGTGGGAGGAAGCCGGAGTACCCGGAGGGAACCCACGCATTCACAGGGAGAACATGCAAACTCCACACAGAAAGATCCCGAGCCTGGATTTGAACCCAGGACTGCAGGAATTTCGTATTGTGAGGCAGACGCACTAACCCCTCTGCCACCGTGAAGCCCCCAATGCATTTGCGTTTTTTTTAACTCGTTTTTTTTTTTTTTTTAATTTCTAGTCTGTCGCTATCAATATCCTCAAACACGAATCTTTCATCCTCGCTCAAATTAATGGGAAAATTGTTGTTTTCTCGGTCCGAATAGCACTTTTTGTTGGAGGCTCCCATTAAAAACAATGTGAATATGTGAGGAGCCCCCACACTTGCGACGTCATCGTCTGCGACCTCCGCTAGAGGAAGGGCATTTCTCTTAACACCGATAGTTGCGAACTTTATCGTGGATGTTCTCTACTACATCCTTTCAGCAAAAATATGGCAATGTCGCGAAATGATCAAGTATGACACATAGAATGGACCTGCTATCCCCGTTTAAATAAGAAAATCTCATTTCAGTAGGCCTTTAAATCCACCCCGAAATCATGGCATCTAGTCGATATCCAAAATGTGCCGTATTGCAATGTCACGACCACCAGACACACAGCAGCAGTGTGGGGGTGTTTCAAACATCACCATGCAAAAAATCTCACTTCCTGAAATTACATTGGAACGATGTGTGAGAATGGCCACTGAGAAGGAAACCCTGCCTTTCAAACAGATACATTATTTTACACAATAAATAGTTATACCAGGATCAGCAGCTACAACACACAATGACAACAAAAAGCTTCTCTTAAGTCTTCATTTTGTTTTAATAGGATTGCTGACATCCATCCATCCATCCATTATCTACCGTGTGTCCCTTTCTGACATACAGGCTTTAATTCCAGGAAAACCTGTGATAAATTTCTAGTATACGTCACATTTCCACCGAAAGCACATTTTATCCTATTTGTATTGAGTATGTGGTATTTTATATTCGACAACATACATTTTGGTTTTAGTAGGTAATGATAATGAAATACTGTACCTTGTATCCGCTGTAGGAGACAGTCAATGTATGTTGAAGAGCCCAGGAAATAGTACTGCTACGCATAAAACATTCTCTCTCACTTGAGAACAAGGAGGGTGTAGCAGGAAGTCTCTCTGCTGTCTGCAGGTGAGTCTGTAGCTCCGCCTACACACCTACAAGCACATGGCAGGGCAGGAGAGGGGAGCAACAGAAGGAGGGAATTTGTTAAAGAATAAAAGTACAATCAAGGTACAACTGCAGAGGAAATAAATCAACACAATTGGTAAGACATGGAAATGTGTTTCTGTGTACAACAACGTGATATACACATCCAGGGAAGTCTGTCCACAGGTGGGATTAACATTCCTGAAAAGTCGTGTTTGAACTTGTTTGCTTCATACAGATTCTCCCTATGTAAAACAAGCTGGTCAATTGTTTTCTTTTTTACTATATACACAGATAAATATGTGCAGTTTAATGTAACATTTACTTAACCAACAACTTCTTTAAACACGCTAAGTGCATATCTACTACTAGTAGTAGTACTTCGAAAGGTGTGGTGGTCAGTTCACTAAACAATGACAATAACCTGTTTGGTGAATCCCGAGAAAGTAAACCAACCTGATTCCCACATCACAGCGACCTTTATGAATCACAGGGCCATGTTTGCTCTTGAGCAAGCATGCTTTACGACTTTTAGGTTTTGCACTGTGGGTGTCACTGTGATCAGGTAGGGTAAGAGACGATAAAACAAAAACCACAAGGTAAAGTAGGTAAGGTAGGAAGGAATTGAGACGTGCATTTGCCTGAGCTGGGTGTTGCATTACAAAAGACAAACCCTGCATGCAATTTTACTCACCACACCCACCGTGTGACTTGTTGAAGGGTGGACTAGCAAAAGAAGATTTTCATTGTACGGCAAACTGTCTGTTTAACTGTGCATATGACAATAAACAATCTTGAATCTTGAATCTTGAATCTGTGAGGACATTGCTGGTTGAATGAGCCGAGGGTCATGTCGTGAGTCAGCACACACTCAGAGCACTTGCAAGCAGAAAACAGCATGGAGAAAGATGAGGGACAATGGATGTATTTGGGCCATAAAACTAAAACTAACAATGAAAGTGGAACAACAAAAAAATAAATACAATGATTACATCGCTATATTTTTTGTATTATGACAAAATATTCTGTGATTTTTGTTAGTGTTTATAAACACTTAGGATTTAGGACTTAACCTGGACACAGGACAAAATTAATAATGACCAATGTATGAACCTACTTCTTGGTATTGGATCCATCCATCCATCCATCCATCCATTTTCTACGGCTTGTCCCTCTCGGGGTCGCAAGGGTGGCTGGAGCCTATCCCAGATGCCTTCAATTAGAAGGCGGTGCACACCCTGGACAAGTCACCGCCTCATTGCAGGGCCAACACAGATAGACAGACAACATTCACACTCACATTCACACACTAGGGCCAATTTAGTGTTCAATCAATCAATCAATCAATGTTCACTTATATAGCCCTAAATCACTAGTGTCTCAAAGGGCTGCACAAACCACAACACAAACCACTACGTTATCCTCGGTAGGCCCACATAAGGGCAAGGAAAACTTACACCCAGTGGGACGTCGGTGACAATGATGACTATGACAACCTTGGAGAGGAGGAAAGCAATGGATGTCGAGCGGGTCTAACATGATACTGTGAAAGTTCAATCCATAATGGATCCAACACAGTCGTGAGAGTCCAGTCCAAAGTGTTGCCAATCAACCTATCCCCAGGTGCATGTCTTTGGAGGTGGGAGGAAGCCGAAGTACCTGGAGGGAACCCACGCAGTCATGGGAATAACAGGCAAACTCCACTGAGAAAGACCCCGGGGATTGAAGCCAGGACCTTCTTAATGTGAGACAGCAGCATAACCCCTGTTCCACTGCGATGTCCTGAAATTGGATCGATACACAAATTTGTAGTATCACCCAAAGCCTGTGCAAAGTATCCAAACAACAAAAGGATATGTGCTTACTACATTTTAACAGAATTGTATAGAAAATGTTAAAACAGAAAGTAACAGTATTTGTTAACAGTAAATTAACAAATAGAATAATAATCCATCCATTTTTCAACGCTTGTCTCGTATATTCACTAAATGGTAAATGGGTTGTACTTGTATAACGCTTTTCTACCCCTTTTTAAGGAGCCCAAAGCGCTTTGACAGTATTTCCACTTTCGCCCATTCACACACACATTCACACACTGATCAGGGCGTCAACATCCAGTCTTGGGTATGCCATCTGACACACTTGACTACTCCAAAGTGCATTGCATCGCTTACACATTTAAAGCCTTATGAATTTCCCTTTTACAGGGAAGAGTCCTCCCAGATTCTTTGAAGAAAAAGCTGTCTGAATAAAGAAAGGCGATGAGAATTGAAGATTAAAAATGTATTCTACAAAAAGGAGTAAGTAGAAACTAGCAATACCAGTGTTGGAGAGAAGACCGAGCTGTCTAAAGTCTGGCACATTTTCTGAAAATGGTCGCTCTTCACACATGTTTTTTTTTCATCTTGCTGCCCCGCCCTAGCTGAGACATCAAACCGATATTTAAATTCTCCCCAACGTGTAACCCCCACGCACACACAAACGCACGTCATCTCCAAAGCCTGGTGTATACTCTCGCATCATGTCGTTGTGGGGCGTGGAGCCAGACTTGTAATTATCTTCAAAACACGAAGAGGCAGTTTCTCCAGAAGGAGCAACTGCAGCTGTCATTGACTAGAAACTGTATTTCTCTCTTGTGAAGAGTGATGATATACGACAACCATAACATTGACATCTGTGTCTACAGTGGAACTCATCATTCAGAATCATCAGTTTGATTTTAATGGACGTTTTACCTATAAACCAGAGGAAAATACCTACATGAAAATGGACTCTGCACCTTCTGATTTGCAGCAGAGGACTCCATTATTTTCATAATGATTATGAACGACTGTCAAAATTCTCAAAAAAAGTGCAGTTCCCCGTCATTTAAAGGTTTCTGCTGATTCGAGGCTGCTAAAGCAAAATAATGCTCCAGATAATCAACACTCCCGGCTGGTTCCCCATTATTCTGAGGATTTTGTCACGTCCTCCCCCGATTGTTAGCTCAATTTGAGGATAAGTAACTTTTTCTATCACAACATGACACTGAATCAGTCAGCTCAACCACAGGCACCATCACAGTGGACGGCTCTGATCCAACAGTTGGCCAACCTCATGACGTTTTCCTTGGTGCAGGGACAGGGTGCACACAGGGTTTAGGGTTAACACCATAACCACATAACACCACTTTTCATTGGTTCAACTGTGTTTATTCTGTCTGGCCAAAAACACTTCTGTCTGAAAATGTTCTGGGTGCGCTCAACTCCCCGATGTCCAATTTGATCAAGAACACTTTCCTGTACAACTTTCATCTAATCCCTGAGCTAACAAGAGTTACTGCATGACTCTTTGCTTTGACCCCAAAAGTGGGTCATCAACATGTGGGTACAATCCAAACATTTGTCAATGAATGTTCTCATGTATCCAGGCCATTGTATTCTCAGGGCAATCAATCAATCGCAACTGTTTGGTTTGCCTTCGGAGACGTTTCGCCTCTCACCCAGAGTAGGCTTCATCTGTTCATGCTCTTTGACTGAGTTGGGCCATATCTAGTCTGGTAGCTGGTGACAAAATCCCAACTATTTATAGTTATGTTTTTTCTTCTTCTCATTCATCTCATCAAAGTGATCAGATTGCACACTCTGGTGGCAAACACATTAGCTAGCAACTAATCATCACATCTCCCTTTATTTGAGAATGAAGCCTGTATGTGTAACGAATAAACAAGTATCAATTCATCTTAATGCCACAAGTTTACATCAAACTCCTACAAAGAAGTTTACTTGGCACTTAATGTATCAAACACTGCTCAATGAAAAGTGTAAATAGCTTATCAAATTTTTGCTTGTTAATCAATATTTAGTCTGTCAGGTTGTTTTTTTTCTTGAAAAGACCTTCACAGTTCAAGTGTATTATTTATGTCACCGTCTATAGGAGATGTAGTCACGGATGATTCTTCCTAAACTCCTGTGGCACATCCGTTGTTGGTATCTTTAAGAGACTGTGTCGATTAAGCCTGAGAATCTGACCATTACGGGGTTACTGCTTGCCTAAGTAGGGAGTAGTTTAGCTGAAGTGTCATAGAAGGTTGTTGGTTGCATTTTTTGCTGTTGTAGTCCATTTTGAAGTGTACCATGTTTCTACTATTTTACTTTGATGTGTGGCAGTGTAGTACAGAGCTTCCATCAGTAGTTCTGCAGCTGATTGTCCGCATTAAAGAGGAGATGCACGATAGCGTAGAATAGCTAGCAATGGATCAGAACTATACTGTTTGATGCTTCCTTGAGAAATTACTTCAAAATGTCAACTACTTTTGCCACTTGTCCATTCAATAGCGCATAATAAGGACTTAATGTGACATGATGAAAGTAGTAATATTCTGTAAATCTTTGCCATTCCTTGCTACTAAAACATGGCCCGTTTGTCTGTGACTATAGGGATAGGAATGTCCTACCTGTCAAATATTGATTTGGTATACATTGAGATTAAAATAATTTAATAATGATTATAATTTATTCATTCCTGCCATTCATGAATCTAAATATTATACCAAAGATCATTTTAATGCTAGAATAGGTCTAGTGATGGACAGAGACCTGTCTATCGGTCATTTCAACAATAACAATATAAACTCCAATTTTGTAAAAGAAATAACTGAATACTGAAGTTGTCTTAGTACAAACCCCGCTTCCATATGAGTTGGGAAATTGTGTTAGATGTAAATATAAACGGAATACAATTATTTGCAAATCATTTTCAACCCATATTCAGTTGAATGCAATACAAAGACAAGATATTTAATGTTTTTTTGCAAATAATAATTAACTTAGAATTTCATGGCTGCAACACGTGCCAGAGTAGTTGGGAAAGGGCATGTTCACCACTGTGTTACATCACCTTTTCTTTTAACAACACTCAATAAACGTTCGGGAACTGAGGAAACTAATTGTTGAAGCTTTGAAAGTGAAATTCTTTCCCATTCTTGTTTTTTGTAGAGCTTCAGTCTTTCAACAGTCCGGGATCTCCGCTGTCGTATTTTATGCTTCATAATGCGTCACACATTTTCGACGGGAGACAGGTCTGGACTGCAGGCAGGCCAGGAAAGTACCCGCACTCTTTTTTTACGAAGCCACGCTATTGTAACACATGCTGAATGTGGCTTGGCATTGTCTTGCTGAAATAAGCAGGGGCATCCATGAAAAAGACGGTGCTTAGATGGCAGCATATGTTGTTCCAAAACCTGTATGTACCTTTCAGCATTAATGGTGCCTTCACAGATGTGTAAGTTAACCATGCCTTGGGCACTAATGCACCCCCATACCATCACACATGCTGGCTTTTGAACTTTGCGTCTTTAACAGTCTGGATGTTTTGCTTCCCATTTGGTCTGGATGACACGATGTCGAAAATTTCCAAAAACAATTTGAAATGTGGACTTGTCAGACCACAGAACACTTTTCCACTTTGCATCAGTCCATCTCAGATGATCTCGGGCCCAGTGAAGCCGGCCGCGTTTTTGCATGTTGTTGATAAATGGCTTTCGCTTTGCATAATAGAGCTTTAACTTGCACTTACAGATGCAGCGACGAACTGTATTTAGTGACAGTGGTTTTCTGAAGTGTTCCTGAGCCCATGTGGTGATATCTTTTAAAGATTGATGTCGGTTTTTGATACAGTGCCGTCTGAGGAATCGAAGGTCACTGTTATTCAATGTTGGTTTGCGGCCATGCCGCTTACGTGGAGTGATTTATCCAGATTCTCTGAACCTTTTGATGATATTATGGACCGTAGATGTTGAAATCCCTAAATTTTTTGTAATTGCACTTTGAGAAACGTTGTTCTTAAACTGTTTGACTATTTGCTCACACAGTTGTGGACAAAGGGGTGTACCTCGCCCCATCCTTTATACTACAAATCGCTGGTCAGGTAACATGTCAACTTAAGAGTAAAATCGGAACAGTCACCCAGCCGGTGTTCGTGGTGGACTCACTGGTCAGACCCCTACTGGGCCTGCCAACTATAGAGGCCCTGTAGCTGGTGGAGCGAGTAGATGAAGTAGAGGATCCAGAGGAAATATTTAAAAACTGTCAAACCGTGAACTTTGGGGTTTGGAATATTTTTCCGAGGCAAAGGAAAGGGGGCACGAGCAAGATGTGAGTGTAAGTACGTATTTATTTTTAATACTATAAAGAAAAAAGGGCAAACAAAAGGCGCGCAGAATGGCGGAAAACAAAACCTGCACTATGGCATGACTATAGACAAAAAAACAAAACTCAGCAACTGTGACATAAAAAACCCCAAAACTTACGTGGCATGAGCAGGAGGGAAACTATGGGCAGAGTGATTAGCAGGCATGGCATGGCATGAAGGGAGTAGGGGTAAAGTCGCCAGGCTGACTTCCAGGGAACTTCCGGTTTAAATAATAGACATGATAATTGCAAACAGGTGTGAGACATGAGGAAAGGGGCGTGACATGAGGACAAGGTGAAAACTAAGGAGTTGGCATGGTAACAAAGCAAACAAGGAAGTGCAGGACCAGGAACTGAGTGTCCAAAAAACAAAACCGAACATGACCAAAACAAAACATGATCCCATAGACGTGACAAAAACAGGTTTCCCACGGTGTTTGCTGGTCTGGGAAGGCTCGACGGGGACTACAGTATTCGATTGAAGGAGTATAGATATAATAGAATAGAATAGAAAGTACTTTATTTAACCTGGGGGAAATTCAGCACCACAATTCATTTACAATAGACAATATTAATAATAAATAATAATATACAACATATGCCAATTCCTCTGACAGAGAAAGTAAAGGAGGAGTTAGAGAGGATGGAATAGATGGGGTAATTTTGAGGGTGGAAAGGCCAACAGCATGGTGTGCAGGCATGGTGCCTGTAGTTAAACCTAATGGGAAAATCAGAATATGCGTGGATCAAAGCAGACTTAATGAGGCAGTATGTAGGGAGAGGCACATATTGCCCTCAGAGCAAAGGTATTCACCAAGCTGGATGCCCGGTCTGGTTTTTGGTAGATTCCCTTGGCAGAAGAAAGCAGAGAACTTACATTTGTAACCCCCTGTGGCCGCTTTTGTTTCAATGTCCTACCATTTGTAATTAGCTCAGGGCCAGAACACTTTCAACGCCGCATGTCGCAGCTCTTAGAAGGACTGACAGGGGTTGTTTGTCATGCTGACGACATATTGGTGTGTAGGGTGGCCCGCGAACAGCATGATGAGAGGCTGACAGTGGTGCTATCCAGACTTATGGATGCTGGTCTCACCCTAAATGCAAAATGTGCATTTGCACAGCCATAGTTAGTGTTTGTGGGACACAAAATCAGTTAATGAAATGCAAAACCTAAAGAAAAAGAACCCCAAGGAGTAGTGGGACTTTATAAATAAAGGACTAGGACGCGCTAAATCATCAACTGATGGAACAATCAAAATACAAGAAGTTGAAGAGGACAAAGCTGCAGAAGCCCTGAACAACTTCTTTGCGGAGTCGTGGACTAAAGCAACGCCCTATTGTGGACTAAAGCAACGCCCTATCGTGTATATCCCCTACCAAGAGCTACTCCAAGCGACATCTGTAGCATAGGTGGGATGAAGCTAGCCCTCATACGGCTGGACCCCCAGAAAGCAAGTGGGCCGGATGACATTCCCACCTGGCTGCTGAAAGAACCTGGAAGCAGTCATCACACATCTGGCCAACTGCTCTTTCCAACAGGGGTGTGTCCCCGATATACGGAAAGAGTCAAATGTCTGTCCCATACCCAAAGGCCAAGACCCTGGCTCAATCTCAGACTGGCGTCCCATCTCACTAACTTTTTGTGTGGGGAAAACAATAGAACGTTTTGTGTTGAAAAAGTTTATGCCAACCGTGCTTAACGTGTGTAAAAATCAATATGCATATCTGCCTAAGCACAGTACTACAACGACTCTAGTCAGGGCAATGCACACCTGGCTTACCGAAACCGACTCCAAACCAACGATGGTGAGAGTCCTGTTGGCAGATATGTCAAAAGCTTTTGATGTAATTGACCATGGGATCCTGATGCAAAACACTTTGGACTTAGAACTGTGCCCATATCTGACAGCCTGGCTCCATAGTTACATGTCAGGAAGGAGTCAGAGAGTGGTGGCAAATGGAGCTTATAGCCCCTGGATTGAAGTTACATCTGGGGTGCCACAAGGTGGTGTTGTCTCCCCATATGTCTTCCTCCTTTACATGGCCACCCGGGATGCTGTGTTTGAGGACACCCTTGATGTCGGATATGCAGACGACATCGGGTTATCGAGAGCGATCCCCATATCCAGCATCATGCCAGACACAACCATGTGCCAGGAGGCACAAAGACCGGACGAATGGGCAGCAAATAAGAAAATGATACTCAACGGGAAGAAGTCGGTAGAACTCCGGATATGTTTTGCCCGAAATCCACCACAACCTCCTGCACTGAGGTTGGGGGACAGGAGGTCCCCGTCGTGGAATCAACAAAGTACCTGGGTCACCTCGACCAAAACCTGACTGGAGATGTGCACATTGAGAAGGCAATAAAAAAACGCCTCCAAGCAGCTGCACTACCTCACAGTCATGGCGAGACATGGACTTCCTGCAGACGACCTTGTTACCATCTACACCACTCTCATCAGGCCGTGTCTGGAATATAGCTCAGTGCTCTTAGTGGGTTGCTCCAAAAAACAACAGGCAGAGCTAGAGCGAGTCCAGAAACGTGCCTGTAAAATCATTACGAGGAGAACTGGAAACATCTCACAACCCCTACCATCACTCCAGACCAGGAGAGAGAATGCTGCAGTGAAGCAGGTCAGGGATATGCATGATGAGCAACACCCTCTGCATGACCTGCTACCTCCGACACGAGGCAGCCGCACTACCAGGACATTGAGGAACTAACATAAGCTGGCTGAACCCGAGCCCAGACCAAAGACAAAGAGACTTAAAAACTCTACCCTGCACACTGAAATTAAGCTGTACGATGACACTATCTAATTAAATAAGTAATATAGCCATATACCAGAATGCTAACCGTTTCCATGCTGCTGCTGCCCTGAGGATGTTCAAAATGTTTAAAATACTGTCTGTTCTTTTAATTTTTTTTATTGTTGTTTGTTTGATATTTATTGTAAAGTTCAGCTGTTTTTTCAGTGGGGCCTTGGCTCCACTGCAAGCATGAACTAATAAAGTCAAGTCAAGTCAAGTCAAGTCAAATCAAGTCAAGGCATGTTCTGCAGGCACAGAGTCCAGAGGAGCTACAGAGTGACAATGGTTCACAGTTCTCATCAGCAGAGTTCACAGCCTTCGCCAGAGATTATGACTTTTCGCACGTGCCTAGCAACCCTTACTTCAGCCTGAGTAACGGAGAGGCGTAGAGGGCTGTCAATACGGTGAAACTGTTGTAACTTAAGAATAAGGAAAGACCCATACAGGGCAATGTTAGCATATAGAGTCACACCATTGCACCAAGAGAGCTCCTGATGGGAAGGCGTCTCCGCTTTCCGCTGCCACAAGCGCCATCCAACCTCAAACCACAGCGGCCCGGATCAAAGGACTTCAAGAAAAAGGACCATCAGCTGAAACGCACACAGGCTCAGAACTTTGACAGCAGACACCGGGCCACACAAAAGCCCGAGCTGAGGCCTGGACAGTCAGTATAGTAAGGGAAGCATCTGAAAATCTGGGAACTAAATCGTTACCAATAAATCTCTTCACCAATGGGTTTCTAAAGGTGTCTAATAACATGTCCTAAAAAGTTGAAATTCAACTTCTGGGGGAAACCTCATAAAAAACTGCACAAAGTCGGGGTACCGATAACCAATTTTTGAAAATTTGAAAATGCTTAATTCGGCCTTAAGTAACTTGTGAGAGGTCAAACTAGGGTTTTTTATGATCCTGAGTTCATTTATAGCATTTTTTTTTCACTACATTTATTCCTTAGTGGAAAAACTGCCACACCCTTTTTTGCATTTACATAAAGTTGCATTTATTACAATTTGTTTCACATTAGTCAGAGCAAACAGTGATCTCCCTTGTGGAATGCTTTATGAGTCAATGTCTGCCTCTGAGTATTCATCATAAAATGCCGTCATCATGAATAGCATTCTTGCAGGTAATGCCTTGATAGACTCCACAAGCTGAGATGCACTTGATGCTATTCTTTTTGTTGCTGCATCGCCGGCTGCTGCAATCTCCATGGCAATTCCAGCTTGTGAACTGGAGTAGCTCTTCAGGAGCCATGGGGTCTAGAGTTGGAACTGGCTCATAACCATGAACACCTATTGTCCATCCATACTTACTGGGGTCCAGAGACATGCTCTGTAGAAGGAGCCAGTCCCGAGTCTTTTGGTAGGCACGGAGTGAATGCTGTGCTGCTGCACCCTCTGTTGGAGGTAGCGTCTCCGGTTTGATCAGCCCAGCCGCTGCCTTACGTGAGAAGATGTTGTTTCGAACTTCACCCAGAGTACTACCTGGTCCATGGTAGATGTTGTGGAAGATCGCAGTACCAGCCTGAATCACTGCATCCTTGGTAGCGCGTATGTCCAGGAAGATGTCCATATGTTCATCTATGTCCCCTGCACAAAACCTACAAAAGAAAGCACACAAAGTTTCGTTTCATATCTTTCAATATACAAATATTTCCTTATGATATAATTATTATTATTAGTAGTATTATTATCATTACCTGTCAAACAGAGTGGTTTTCCCATGGCCAGCGATAGCAGAGACTGTATCACACCCAGTGAAGACGTGACAAAAGACCAGGTAGCGTCTCTGTTTTTCAGAGAGTGCTTCTCGAATCCTCCTGACATCATAAGAGCCCTTCAATGTCGTGAAGAAGAGTGGGTGTTTGGTGCTTGAGCTATGGTGTGCCAACATTACCAGCATATCTGCATCTTCTGCCCGGACCTGAAAATAGAATAATATATGCAATGCATGTTCAACTATGTGAAAATACATAAATAATGTCAACACTCTTACTTTTAAAGTAGTCATAGCTAATGAAAGTAGCACAGTATATGTACACATAAATGTTACTGACCTCAACAGAGCCATCTTTAGCAGCAGCCAATACCTCTCCCACAATGAAAGTGTCAGCATCATTGTCACTCCGCACCACGGTGATGCTAAGCTTCCGGAATGTTGAAGAGAGGAGGTGAATGAGCTCACTCTTATTATGGCTGTTGTCCAAGAACTTTTCTCTTGGTGTCCAGTGTATCAGATCCCCTCGAATCTGGAGATCACAGCATGCCTTCTTGGTTTGTCGAATGTGGTCATGATCTTTTGGTGATCTGTTATAGCCATCAAAGACCACAATGACCTTTTGACAGTTACGGCCAAGATGCTGCAGGTAGCTTAGGTCACTGTTGGCAATCTCCTTCCAAGTTTCGAACGGGTTGTTCTCCTCGAACCACTGGAGGGCAAGTTTAACTGCCTCTGCATCACGCTTCATCTGGGTTTTCCCAAGGTCTCGGTGGAGTGGAGCATGTTGGTTTACACCTTCCTCCATATGCTTGTTGATATTAGAGAAGTGGCTGAGGGTGAGCACCCAGCACTTGTGGCCAGCATCACTGCTTCCCATCCTCCCTCTGCTCAGTCCACCTTCTGATTTGGCCGCCTTCATTAACGTCTGCTCAATGCAGATGGCACACCAGGTGCCAGACCAATCGTGGCTGGAATACCAGACAACATGGTTCCCATGGACAGTGAAATGTTCGATGGCCTTTTTGTAACGAGGCAAAGTTTCCAGTTCCTTCATCAGTTGACAGTACATTCGTGCACCTTTGGCATACTGATGATGGCCTGCAGCTGCAAATATGTCCAGCATCCAGGTAGCAATGCAGGACAGGTGCCCATCGTGGTCTGCAAGCCGCTCAGTTCGGATGAACATCTTAATAGCATTAACCGTGTGGTGGTACTGCACCCAGCGTGCAGGTGTTCGTCCCCCTTTGGCGAGTCTTTTGAAGGTTTCTTGAAATCTCTGCTCAAACAGTACCACCACTGGATATGTGTGACTGGCTCCCATCTTCCCATCAGTTACCATCTCCATAAAAGTCCTCATTCCAACAAATTCTTAGTAGCCTAAATATATCTAAAATTCAAACAAATTACATAAAGAAGCACAACAACTGAATGAAATGACAGTGACAAACACTTTCGTAGTACAGGTGCAAAAAAATCACTAATCAATTTAACTGCAGGTGCAACAAAATGAGCAATCAACTACTGTGCCCTCAGAAACACATCAGTTTAGAAATCAAAGGGACACTCTTTCTTAGAAAAAAGCAGATTAAAACAGAATTGTTTTAGGGAATTTTCAATACTAGTAATGACAACATTTAGTTCTAACCTTATAATCAATGCAGTGAAGTGAAACATTTCAAATTGATAAAAAAAAAAAATTCAATAATATTTACGTAGCTGACATTAAAATCACTATATTGTGTCCACCCATGTTCAACAAAGAAAAGGGATGCAAATGGATCCAGCATGTTTGGTGCTAATGTTAAACTCATAATGTCCTCACATTGAAATGCCAATCAACTACAGCAACCATCACTAAACACTGACTTGGCCCATTCATAATGTCAAACATTTAAGAAAAAACTATTATCTTTTTTTAATTTTATTATTATTATTATTTTTTATATATACCCTGCATGGTATGTATGAGTAGGGGGCATTGTCGGGATGAACGATGATCTGGGAATGGCCACACCTCCTTAGGTGTGGCCATTTTTCCACCAAGGAGTGGTCTTGGTGAAGAATAAATACTTGCAATGAACTCAGAATATTGAAGAACCCCTAGTTTGACCCCTCACAAGTTACTTAAGGCCAAATTAAGCATTTTCGAATTTCTGAAAATCGGTTAATGGTACCCGACTTTGTGCAGTTTTTTACAAACTTTCCCCCAGGAGTTGAATTTCAACTTTTTAGGACATGTTACTAAACACCTTTATAAACAGATTGGTGAAGAGATTTCTTGGTAATGATTTAGTTCACAGATTGGCCAAATATCCCATAAGATGACCTTACTAGTATGGCTATCTCCCTCAAAACAAACAGCTACAGTGATCAGGAAGGCCGGCACGCCACGCTCCTGTATATGTGGTTGACACTGGAGCAGAGGAGGTGAAGAGAAACAGGGCTCACCTTCAGGTTCTCCCTGAGCTCCAGCTCCAGCCACAGTCGGCTCCACAAGAGCCTCCAAACCCATAAAAGGAACACATAACAGAGAAGGAAGCAACACCAGGTACAACAATCAGAGAGCAGGTAACCCAGTCACCGAGAGCAAAAGATGCTCCAAGACGGCAGGTAACCCCCCCCGGGTGGCTTAAAGACTATGTGTTGTGAAAAAACAGGGCATAAAAAAACGCACCTTGTGTAATCTTGAAGCCTAAAAGGCAATTACTAAATGCAAAGCATTTAGTTTGAAAGATTGTAAGTTTGCAACACTGTTGTGGTTGTTTGGTTTTTTTCTTTCTCAGGGAGAAATGAGGATGGTCAGGAGTTTGTCATGCAATTCTCATACTTAATGCCTTTATGGGGTGTTAGGTTGATTCATTAGAAATGGTGATGGTTATTCATAAATACATAGCAAAGATTGTTCATTCATTGTTGTACATTGGAGAAGGGGAGATATAGTGGATGTCCTTCATGGACATCCCTAGTTGTGTAAGTATGTCTGGAGCATGCCAGATGGTTCAGTAAAGTCTACACCAGTGGTTCTGAAATGGGGGTACGAGTACCCCTGGGGGTACTTGAAGGTATGCCAAGGGGTACGTGTAGGTTTTTTAAAAAATATTCTAAAAATAGTAGCAATTAAAAAATCCTTTACAAATATATTTATTGAATAATACTTCAACAAAATATGAATGTAAGTTCATAAACTGTGAAAAGAAATGCAACAATTCAATATTCAGTGTTGACAGCTGGATTTTTTTTGTGGACATGTTCCATAAATATTGATGTTAAATATTTCTTTTTTTGTGAAGAAATGTTTAGAATTAAGTTCATGAATCCAGATGGATCTCTATTACAATCCCCAAAGAGGGCACTTTAAGTTGATGATTACTTCTATGTGTAGAAATCTTTATTTATAATTCAACCACTTGTTTATTTTTCAACAAGTTTTTTGTTATTTTTATTATTTTTTTGTTATTTATCTTTTTTTCCAAATAGTTCAAGAAAGACCACTACAAGTGAGCAATATTTTGCACTGTTCTATCCCATCCATTTTCTACCGCTTATTCCCTTTTTGGGGTCGCGGGGGGCGCTGGCGCCTACCTCAGCTACAATCGGGCGGAAGGCGGGGTACACCCTGGACAAGTCGCCACCTCATCGCAGGGCCAACACAGATAGACAGACAACATTCACACTCACATTCACACACTAGGGCCAATTTAGTGTTGCCAATCAACCTATCCCCAGGTGCATGTCTTTGGAAGTGGGATGAAGCCGGAGTACCCGGAGGGAACCCACGCAGTCACGGGGAGAACATGCAAACTCCACACAGAAAGAACCCGAGCCTGGATTTGAACCCAGGACTGCAGGAACTTCGTATTGTGAGGCAGACGCACTAACCCCTCTGCCACCGTGAAGCCTATTTTGCATTGTTATACAATTTAATAAATCAGAAACTGATGACATAGTGCTGTATTTTACTTCTTTATCTCTTTTTTTCAACCAAAAATGCTTTGCTCTGATTAGGGGGTACTTTAATTAAAACAGTGTTCACAGGGGGTACATCACAAAGTGATTTGAAAGTGTACATTTTGGTATGTAAACTCCCTTTGCCTTTCCTTATACTCGCCACTAGTTGGCGCCTTGGAGCCACTGTGTGATTCTGCGTTGAAGTAAATAAACAACGATGGCCAGCGCTCCATCACTGGCTGTGCTTTTAACATACCGTTCTGATTAGTTGAGCTGTCCTTTACAATGAAACCATACTTATCAGTTTGTAAAACCCTGGGATGTTTATGAATTGTGCATACACATTGGCTGAGACATTTCTAAAAAGAACAAAACCACAGGTAAAATTATTAATGAATACCTGATATGTGCTTAAATGCATGCACAGTATAAGTACAAAATTGTGCATTACTACATACAGTTTGAAAATGAAGCCAATTGTCTTCGGCATTTTCACTCTTTAAAATAAGCTCTCCATACTCCTTGTTAGGCTTTTTATTTTAGTTTTTAATAAGGCGTTTTTAAAAACAATGTTCATCAAATGGCCCACCTGCCTCTGATTAGCAGAAAGAAACACTTTGCCTAATCTCCATCTCAGCAAATATATAAAATTTCTTACATGTACCATCATCATTAAAACAAGCATGGAAATAAACTAGACGCGTGAGTGAAAGAAGGTGAAGCACTTTTTGTATACATGTTTCAGCCGTTTAAAGTACTAGTAAATAATTAATTTTTGGTAGGTTCTGCTTCATCGCCACATCTCTGAGAAGCTATTTTCTCGGCTAATACATGTTTTGTATCAAAAGCCATTAAATTTGGACCGCTTGGATTTTGTGTGCACTCAAGCCCTGGTGTTCTGTAGTGATATCTCAAATGTCGAGAGAAATCATATGCATTTGTGGCAAGGGGGTGATATCTAATTCAATCAATCAATGTTTATTTATATAGCCCCAAATCACAAATGTCTCAAAGGACTGCACAAATCATTACGACTACAACATCCTCGGAAGAACCCACAAAAGGGCAAGGAAAACTCACACCCAGTGGGCAGGGAGAATTCACATTCAGTGGGACGCCAGCGACAATGCTGACTATGAGAAACCTTGGAGAGGACCTCAGATGTGGGCAACCCCCCCCCTCTAGGGGACCGAAAGCAATGGATGTCGAGCGGGTCTAACATGATACTGTGAAAGTTCAATCCATAGTGGCTCCAAGACAGCAGTGAGAGTCCCGTCCACAGGAAACCATCTCAAGCGGATCAGCAGCGTAGAGATGTCCCCAACCGATACAGGCGAGCGGTCCATCCTGGGTCCCGACGAGCGGTCCATCCTGGGTCTCGACTCTGGACAGTCAGTACTTCATCCATGGTCATCGGACCGGACCCCCTCCACAAGGGAGGGGGTGACATAGGAGAAAGAAAAGAAGCGGCAGATCAACTGGTCTAAAAAGGTCTATTTAAAGGCTAGAATATACAGATGAGTTTTAAGATGAGACTTAAATGCTTCTACTGAGGTAGCATCTCGAACTGTTACCGGGAGGGCATTCCAGAGTACTGGAGCCCGAACGGAAAACGCTCTATAGCCCGCAGACTTTTTTTGAGCTCTAGGAATCACTAATAAGCCGGAGTCTTTTGAACGCAGATTTCTTGCCGGGACATACGGTACAATACAATCGGCAAGATAGGCTGGAGCTAGACCGTGTAGTATTTTATACGTAAGTAGTAAAACCTTAAAGTCACATCTTAAGTGCACAGGAAGCCAGTGCAGGTGAGCCAGTACAGGCGTAATATGATCAAACTTTCTTGTTCTTGTCAAAAGTCTAGCAGCCGCATTTTGTACCAACTGTAATCTTTTAATGCTAGACATTGGGAGACCCGAAAATAATACGTTACAGTAATCGAGACGAGACGTAACAAACGCATGGATAATGATCTCGGCGTCTTTAGTGGACAAAATGGAGCGAATTTTAGCGATATTACGGAGATGAAAGAAGGCCGTTTTAGTAACGCTTTTAATGTGTGACTCAAAGGAGAGAGTTGGGTCGAAGATAATACCCAGATTTTTTACAGAGTCACCTTGTTTTATTATTTGGTTGTCAAATGTTAAAGTTGTATTATTAAATAGAGGTCGGTGTCTAGCAGGACCGATAATCAGCATTTCCGTTTTTTTGGCATTAAGTTGCAAAAAGTTAGCGGACATCCATTGTTTAATTTCATTAAGACACGCTTCCAACTGACTACAGTCCGGCGTGTTGGTCAGCTTTAGGGGCATGTAAAGTTGGGTGTCATCAGCATAACAGTGAAAGCTAATACCGTATTTGCGTATGACGTCACCTAGCGGCAGCATGTAGATGCTGAAGAGTACAGGGCCAAGGACCGAACCCTGGGGAACTCCACACGTTACCTTAACATAGTCCGAGGTCACACTGTTATAGGAGACGCACTGCATCCTATCAGTAAGATAAGAGTTAAACCATGACAGGGCTGAGTCTGAAATACCAATTCGTATTTTGATACGCTCTAATAAAATATTATGATCGACGGTATCGAAAGCAGCGCTAAGATCGAGGAGCAGCAACATAGATGACGCATCAGAGTCCATCGTTAGCAATAGATCATTAGTCAGTTTTGCGAGGGCTGTCTCAGTCGAGTGATTTGCCCTGAAACCGGATTGAAAGGTTTCACATAGATTGTTAAACGCTAAGTGGTCATTTAGCTGCTCTGCAACAATTTTTTCGAGGATTTTCGAAATAAAGGGAAGGTGAGACACCGGTCGGTAGTTTACCATGAGGTCTGGATCGAGGTTAGGTCTTTTAAGGAGAGGATGAATAACCGCTTTTTTGAATGCAACGGGAACAGTGCCCGAGGAAAGTGATAAGTTTATAATATTTAGCACTGATGGACCTAATAATACAAAAAGCTCCTTGATAAGTTTCCCAGGAAGTGGGTCAAGTAAACATGTTGTTTGTTTTATTCCATTTACACGTTGTAACAATCCTTCTAATGTTATTTCATCAAAACGAGAGAAACTATTTTGGATATTTGCAGTATCCGCCGTATATACAATCGTATCTGTGTTACTATAACCCCGTTGTAGCTGGGACGCATTGTCTTTAATCTCCTTTCTAATAAGTTCAATTTTCTTATTAAAGAACTTCATAAAGTCATCTGCCGAATGGGTGGAGCTACTGGAAGGAGTCCCTTGTTGGGTTAGCGATGCTACTGTACTAAACAAAAATTTTGGATCGTTTTTATTAATGCGGATGAGATTTGAGTAATAATTAGTTTTAGCTAAGGTAAGCATGCGTTTATAAGTTATTAAACTATCACTCCATGCTTGATGGTGCACCTCAAGTTTAGTCGTGCGCCATTTGCGTTCCAGCTTTCTACATAATAATTTCTGAGCTCTAGTTTCTTCAGTAAACCATGGCGTACGCCTTTTTGGAGCCTTTTTTAACTTCAGCGGTGCTATACTATCAATGGTTTCGCGCAGGGCGTTGTTAAAGTTGTTAGTGAGGTTATCAATAGAGCCCACATACTTTGGGAACGGTGCCATTACCGAGGGCAGTAGGTCCGCAAGAGTCGTCATTGTGGCAGCATTAATGTTGCGGCTGCTATAGCAGTTATTATTATTATTAGCTTGCCGAACATGAGTCTGAACTTCGAATTTTATAAGGTAATGATCGGACATTACTTTAGTATACGGGAGTATCATAACTTTGGAGACGGTGATACCTCTGACAAGCACTAGGTCTATCGTATTACCGCTGCGATGCGTCGGTTCATTTATTATTTGTGTAAGACCACAGCTATCAATTATAGTCTGGAGCGCCACGCACGGTGGGTCCAATGGGGTATTCATATGGATATTAAAGTCCCCCATTATAATTATATTATCGGCGTGCGTCACTAGATCAGCAAAAAACTCTGAGAATTCACTAATAAAGTCCGAATAGGGCCCTGGGGGGCGGTAGATAACGGCCAGGCACAGAGGCAGAGGTGTGGCAGACTTCATAGAAAGCACCTCAAACGATTTATATTTATTATTTAAGTTAGGACTAAAGTTAAAGTTTTCGTTGTATATTAGTGCGACACCCCCTCCCCTTTTGAGGTGACGGGCAATATGCGCATTCGTATAGTTAGGAGGGGATGCCTCATTTATCGCAAAAAAGTCGTCTGGTTTAAGCCAGGTTTCGCTAAGACCGATGACGTTAAGGTTGTTGTCTCTAATGACCTCATTGACTAATAACGTTTTGGGAGACAAAGATCTGATGTTTAGAAAGCCCATATTATAGGTAGTGGGCTGTTTTAAGGAGTTGTTGATAAAATTATCCGTAGTAGCAATATTAATAATGTTGCGTTTATTATGCGCAGTGTACTTAAAATAATTACGACCATATCTAGGAATTGATATGACGGGAATTTTCAGATTGTCTACTTGGCGCTGCGATAAACTGAACGCATCATAATTTGCCACCTCAGTAGAACGCATGTCTAACTCTGACGAAGTCATAGACACAGTAGAAAAAACATTTTGTGAGTTGTGTATTATTCTACGAAAATTGCTATGTGTACAGGGATCATCCAGCCTGGCGCTGGCTAGTTCTAACTTAACTGACTCCATACCCAGGCTAGCAGGCTCTGTAATTGCCTGTGACCGGGCTTGCTCTAGTGCAGTTAGTCAAATGTGGCTCAATGCGAAGTCTATGTTCCGAGACAAGAGGATAGCGCCTTCCTGGTTAGGGTGAAGGCCGTCTCTCCTCAGCAAGCCAGGTTTTCCCCAGAAAGAGGGCCAATTATCAATAAACGTAAATCCCTGTTGTCTGCAGAAGCTATCCAGCCACCTGTTAAGAGAGACTAATCTGCTATATCTTTCATCATTGCTTCTCCCAGGCAGGGGGCCAGAGACAATTACTCGATGCCTGGACATCTTTCTGGCGAGATTACAAGCCCTGGCTATGTTTCTCTTTGTAATCTCTGATTGTCTCATCCTAACGTCATTGGAGCCAACGTGTATTACTATATTCGCATAACTAGTGGTGCGGTTAGCCTGCCGTACGTGCTTACTAGACCTGTTGCGAGTTAGCTCCCTAAGATTAGCTTCAATGTCAGGTGCTCTGCCCCCGGGAATACACTTAATTGTGGCTGGTTTGCTAAGCTTTATGTTTCGGGTGATGGAGTCCCCTATAACTAAAGTGTGGTGCCCGGTAGACTGGGGTGTAGGACTAGCTAAAGGGCTAAATCTATTATGCGTCTCAACCGGTACACCGTAGCTTGTAGGCCGCTTAGGGCTGCTACAAGCTGGGCTAGTTAGCTCGCTACAGCTAACGCTAGCAGATGTGTCCGCAACATCTAAAGTTACGAAATTACACTGCTCTAACTGGCGGACACGGCTCTCTAGCAAAGCCAACCTATCCATGAGTAAAGTGCACGAAGCGCAGGAAGCCATACTCACAGAAACTTTCCGTCGCCGAGTGGAGTGCCAGCTGTCTTCGGGAAGTGGTGGTCACGGTGGCGGGGGAGTAGCTTCCTTCAGACTCTGTATTGGGGCTATGTACAGCATAATTTCCCCCCCGTTTGTTGCCCACTTTAATTTAGGACTAGTGTAACCTTCCGTCATACTTGCCAACCTTGAGACCTCCAATTTCGGGAGGTAGGGGTGGGGAGGAGGCGTGGTTGGGGGCGTGGTTTGGGTGGGGGCGTGGTTAAGAGGGGACGAGTATAATTCACCAACTCGAGTATTTCATATATATTTCATATATATATACTGTATATAAATATATATATCTGTATGAAATACGTGACTTTCAATGAATTCTATTTATATATATTAATTTTATTATATATAGAAATTTAAAAAATAGTTGAATTTCAGACGGCACCTATCAAATAAACAGTAATAAAAACACAGTTGTTCTACTAACTGTACTGTGCTTGCTGGTTATTTAAAAAAAAAAAACAACAACACTTACCTTTCACTATTTGAGTAACCTTTATTCTGCCATTTGCGTGCCTTACTGGCGAGAGTCACTTGCCGTCAGGTGCACAACACCACGTAAATAGTTGGCCAATCAAAAAGTAACCCCATAACGCTATAGCCAACATTCACCAGGAGATGGCGACAGACAACATAGAATCACTCTATTACAGACGGCGTCGCCATGGCTGTAACTTCCTCGTTCTTCAGCTTCGTCTCCTTGTGTGTGCAGTTTTTTATTAAAAATCTGAAGATGTTGTAACGTGATTGGGCAGGCAAGCTGTTTATATAACAGGGAAAGCGGACGTGAAAACCGGCTGTCCCCACTCATGTCCGCGTGGAGCAGGAGGGGGTGTGAATTTTGGGAGATTTCCGGGAGAAAATTTCTTCCAGGAGGTTTTCGGGAGAGGCGCTGAATTTCGGGAGTCTTCCGGAAATTCCGGGAGGATTGGTAAGTATGCCTTCCGCCCGGGGGGTTGACAAGTGTCAGCTGCCTTTGTCCATTTCGCCCTGAAACATTAAAATATCAGTCAAAGTTCTATTGTTTGATATAATGACATGACTTTAGGGTGCAGTAAGAACACAACATAGCAGTGTCATTTCAGATGAGTCGATGTGTTTATCCACAGCCTAACAAGGCAAAAATATCACTAATGTCTCAAGTTAAAGTTAAAAAAGTTAAGTTAAAGTACCAATGGTTGTCACACACACACACACTAGGTGTGCTGAAATTTGTCCTCTGCATTTGACCCATCCCCTTGTTCACCTCCTGAGAGGTGAGGGAAGCAGTGTGCAGCAGCGGTGCCGCGCCCGGGAATCATTTTTGGTGATTTAACCCCCAATTCCACCCCTTGATGCTGGGTGCCAAGCAGGGAGGTAATGGATCCCATTTTTTATAGTCTTTGGTATGACTCGGCCAGGGTTTGAACTCAACCTACCGATCTCAGGGCGGACACTCTAACCGCGAGGCCAGTACCCTTGGTGTACTTGAAGGTATGCCAAGGGGTACGTGAGATTTTTTTTGGAATATTCTAAAAATAGCAAAAATACAAAAATCCTTTATAAATATATTTATTGAATAATACTTCAACAAAATATGAATGTAAGTTCATAAACTGTGAAAAGAAATGCAACAATGCAATATTCAGTGTTGACAGCTGGATTTTTGTGCACATGTTCCATAAATATTGATGTTAAAGATTCCTTTTTTTGTGAAGAAATGTTTAGAATTAAGTTCATGAATCCAGATGGATCTTTATTACAATCCCCAACGAGGGCACTTTAAGTTGATGATTACTTCTATGTGTAGACATCTTTATTTATAATTAAATCACTTTTTTTTTGTTATTCTATATCTTTTTTTCCAAATAGTTCAAGAAAGACCACCACAAATGAGCAATATTTTTCACTGTTATACAATTTAATAAATCAGAAACTGTTGACATAGTGCTGTATTTGATTTCTTTATCTCTTTTTTTCAACCAAAAATGCTTTGCTCTGATTAGGGGGTACTTGAATTTAAAAAATCTTCACAGGGGGTACATCACTGACAAAAGGTTGATAACCACTGCACAAAGCCACTGAGTAGGCACACGATTCCTGTATCAAGGCGAGGTTGTTTTATAAATAACTATGTCATGATATGTTTTTACATTTTTGGGACTTATGCAGATCCCAAACAGGTAAGAAAATGTTGATTAATAGAACCCATTTTTTAAAATCACTCATGCCTGACACACACAAATCTGCATAAAATAGTTTTTCTTTAAATACCATAAAATTACAGCAGCTACTTTCTCATGGAAAACGTCATCTGAACTTATGACAAATATACAGTATAGTTTTTGGTATAAAACACAAATGCACCTGACTTGATCATGCGTTGCATCGTCAAGTAATGAGACCGTTCTCATACCTAGCCCCGCCTGGCAAAACCTGAGCTCCTCATTTGATTTTAGAGTTGTAGTTGAAGGACAGGGAAGTTTATGAAATTGAAATGGATAGAATTTGCGAGCGCCTCTTGGTTGCAAACCTCCCTTTTCCCCATGGCAAGGCCTGTAAATGATTTGTCACACAAAATATTAAACTAATACAGTATTTAGAATTGATGATGTTCATATTTTTACAGATCACTCAGTTCTATTTATTGATACACTTGTGTATGTGCGCATATGCAGAACTGGAACTTTAAACTATAGAATTACTTTTGCATTTCCGATGACACAGAAGTTTGCATTACTGTGGTCCTGGATGAAGTGTTAAAATGGCAGTTGCCCTGGATGGGCCAAGGTCTGTATCATATCTTCTTTCACCATTGCGCTCACATTTTTCTTGCAGCACGGTACGAACAGGGGTTAGTGCATATGCCTCACAGTACAAAGGTCCTGAGTTCGATCCCAGGCTCAGGATCGCTCTGTGTGGAGTTTGCATGTTTTTCCTGTGACTGCGTGGTTTCCCTGTGGCTACTTCGGCTACCACCCACCTCCAAAGACAAGCACCTGGGGATAGGTTGATTGGCAACATTAAATGGTCCCTAGTGTGTGAATGTGAGTGTGAATGTTGTCTATCTGTGTTGACCCTGTGATGAGGTGGCAACTTATGTACCCCGCACTTTCGCCCAAATGCAGCTGAGATGCAGCTCCAGCAACCCCGCGACCCCGAAAGGGACAAGCGGTAAAAAATGGATGGATGGATGGAGCGTGATTAGAGCTCTGCCTATAGTCTTGACGTCATTTCCTGGGGCGGCACTCTAAACATTCAGAGGCGAGACAATTTCCTTTAAAAATTAGTTAATAAGTGTAGAATGATTGAGGGCGAGTTCTTGGTTTCTTATGTGGGTTTGTTATAGGCTGTTTTCATTAACATCCTCCCAGCGCGGTAACAACACACAACAACAGCGGTCAGGTGTTGGTCTACCGTAAAGCAGTTTGTCTGCCGTAAACAGCAATGTTGTGACACCCTTAAACAGGGCAATACTGCCATCTACTGTACATGCATATGTGACATCTCCTTCCTTTTCAAGTTGTCTCAAATAACTGCAAAGTGTATCTAAACAGATAATAATAGCTCAATTGAAATGAACAATATTACAATTGTGATGCCACATCATTGAGGCATTTTCAAACCGCAAGTGGGCTATGTAACATTAAATTCAAATCTGTAAAAAATATGTCTAAGTTGCAAATAACTCAAAATGTACTTCCTTTGTCACAATAACTCAGGAAGTAATTATTGTTATCAAAATGTACAGACGCTACATAACTATTACACAAATGTTCTGTAAACATAACTCAATGTGCATTCTAAAAGTTTGAATGTATGGTTGTGTCATCTCTTTTCGTCTACCCCCCCCCCCCCCCCCCCCCCAAAAGGCCATAGGTGGGGTTTTTTCTCTGTATGTCACCTCATTGTCCAATGGGAAAAACCCACAACACTTTTCTCTAAAAGTCCAATTTAGTGACTGGCTTACTGACACAGCCAGACCTGGTGAAAACATGTCCTGATGTTTGTGTTGGGGTCCTCGGCTCACTTGGACTTGGGCAGTTATCCTCTGTATGGGTTGCATACAGTGATTAAGAAATCATCCCACCGCTCTCAGTGGTGTGCGCAGGTGGGTTTTGTCTTTTCCGGTTCAGGAATTGGTTGCTCTCAAAGATGAAGTCGGTTCCGCCGTTGCACTGCTCATCCCTGTACATTGAAAATATAAGATCTCAGAGTAATACTTTCCTTTGAGACAACTGCTGGCGTCTTCCAAGATTTTTCGTCGTTAACCTTGACGTAGACATTATCTCCTGGCTGTAGAGCAGGAAGATGTCTAGCACCATGACGGCGATTGTTATAGAAGGCTTGTTTAGTCTTCTCTTTGGCATCCTTTTGCCTGACAGTCTTTCTGTTTGGCCATTTAGGTTGCAGATTTTTAATGAGAGTAGGGAGAGTTGTTTGGATCTTCCTCCCCATCAGCAGTTCTGCGGGTCTAACTCCTGTGGTAGAGCAGGGAGTCGAATAATAGCACATGAGAGCTATTAGTGGATCTTCATGTCGGAGGATTCTCTTTGCTGTCTGCACTGCTCTTTGTGCATGGCTGTTTCCTTGGGGGTGGTGAGGACTAGACGTAATGTGTCTGAAGTCCAGTTGTCGTGTCAACTCCTGGAATTCCGCACATGAGAATTGAGGTCCGTTATCACTCACCACCTTGTCCTGGATACCAAACCTAGCGAAGGTTGCTTTCAGTCTCTGAATAACCTGAGCGCTGGTCGTTGATGGTAGATGCAGGATTTTGTAAGTACCGTGAATAGTAATCAGAAATCACCGGATTATCGTACTTGTTGTGTTCACAAAGATCAAGCGCAATTTGTTTCCATGGACGGTCTGGCAGGGGTGTGGAGATGAGTGGCTCCGTCTACTGAGCTCGCTCCTGCTCCTGACAGGTCCTGCATGACTCCACAATGCTCTTAAAGGGGAACATTATCACCAGACCTATGTAAGCGTCAATATATACTATACCTTGATGGTGCTGAAAAAAGACCATATATTTTTTTAAACGATTTCTGAACTCTAAATGGGTGAATTTTGGCTAATTAAAGGCCTTTCTGTTTATCGCTCTGCAGGGGATGACGTCAGAATGTGACGTTGCCGAGGTAATACAGCCGCCATTTTCATTTTCAACCCATTGTAAACATTGGGTCTCAGCTCTGTTATTTTCCGTTTTTTCAACTATTTTTTGGAACCTTGGAGACATCATGCCTCGTCGGTGTGTTGTCGGAGGGTGTAACAACACTAATAGGGAGGGATTCAAGTTGCACCACTGGCCCGAAGATGTGAAAGTGTCTGCCGCCAGACCCCCATTGAATGTACCGGAGTGGCTCCCCATTTTACCGGCGATGACAGACATGGCACAGAGATGTATGGATAACCTGAAGATACATTTGCAATGATAAAGTCAACGAAATCACAAAGGTGAGTTTTGTTGATGTTGACTTATGTGCTAATCAGACATATTTGGTCGCAGCGCGACTGCCAGCTAATCGATGTTAAAATGCTACGCTAATCGACGCTAACATGCTATTTACCGGCGGTGCTAAAGCAGACATGGCACAGAGATGTATCAATAACCTGCAGATGCATTTGTAACGATAAAGTCACAGAAATCACAAAGGTGAGTTTTGTTGATGTTGACTGCCAGCTAATCGATGCTAACATGCTACGCTAATCAATGCTAACATGCTATTTACCGGCGGTGCTAAAGCAGACATGGCACAGAGATGTATGGATAACCTGCAGATGCATTTGCAACTATATTACGTTTCCTTCCACCCACATTTAATGCGAAAAAAACACTTACCAATCGAAGGATTTAAGTTGCTCCAGTGTCACAAGATGCGAAAGTCCTGATCATTTGGTCCGCACATTTTACTGGCGACGCTAACGCAGCTATTCAGCCATGCTTTGGCTATGAATAGCGTCAATAGCTATTCGCTCAATAGCTTCAGTTTCTTCTTCAATACTTTCATACTCCAACCATCCGTTTCAATACATGCGTAATCTGTTGAATCGCTTAAGCCACTGAAGTCCGAGTCTGAATCCGAGCTAATGTCGCTATATCTTGCTGTGCTATTCGCCATTGTTTGTTTACATTGGCAGCACTGTAT
Source organism: Nerophis ophidion (assembly GCF_033978795.1). Classification (NCBI taxonomy): domain Eukaryota; kingdom Metazoa; phylum Chordata; class Actinopteri; order Syngnathiformes; family Syngnathidae; genus Nerophis; species Nerophis ophidion. Next base: position 45,660,704 of record NC_084612.1, read on the forward strand.
GACGTCACAGGGAAATGGATAGTGGTATTGCAAATAGCGAAAATCAAGCACTTTAAAGCTTTTTTTAGGGATATTCGGAGACCGGTAAAATTTTGAAAAAAAATACAACATGCCACTGGGAACTGATTTTTATTGTTTTTAACCCTTTTGAAATTGTGATAATGTTCCCCTTTAAGTCTTTGAGAGAGTCCTGGCCACCAAACTGATGTTTTGGCCCTTTCTTTGCACTTTGTAAACCCCTTGATGTCCATCGTGTATTTTCTGCAAAATATCTGCTCTAAATTACTTTGAAATAACAATTCTGTTTCTTCGTGTGACCAAGCCATCAGTTTCTGATAGTTCATTTTTCAACTTCTGAAAGTCTCTGGCACACGGTGGAACATTAGCAATGACTTCTGGCCATCGTGACCTGATTAGTTTGATGATAGCCTGTAGCTGGCTATCGGCCGTTGTTGCTGTCCTGATGCTCTCCATTCCGGTTGGAGATGCTGGGA
>NC_084612.1:45666197-45713697 GCF_033978795.1 Nerophis ophidion
TAAACCATTGTATGTGAATGCTTCCATTAAAATCTCCTGATGATTGAGGGAACCCCTCATGAAACAGATCTGTAGAGATGAAGTAGTCTTGTGATTTTTTTCCCACACCTACATATATATATATATATATATATATATATATATATATATATATATAAACACATGAGAACAAGAGGGAAATATATGAGATCAAGCGTGAGTGGGCAGCATTTTCAGCCAAAGCCTTCTAACAACTTTATGATATTGATAATAATATCTAACTTTATAACATTCGACACGCCGTATATGAGATCCTGAGTGTGTGGGCAGCATGTTCAGCCAAAGTTAGAAGAGCAGTTCAGAAGCTATCTTAGATGCTAGCGTTACATGAATGTGTTTGCTCAGTGACACACATGCTAAGAAAACCTAACTTGTTCATAGACAGAATTACTGATAACTGATTTAAAAAAGACAAAAATACAACCCGAGTTACAACTAAAACATGAACATATACTCACAGCAGGTAATGGAGCGTGGTGGTCCATCGTTGTTTACTTCAACGCAGAATCACATGTTCAGTGGCTGCAAGGCGTCCGACTAGTGGCGAGTATAAGGAAAGGCAAGGAGAGTTTACATACCAAAATGTACACTTTCAAATCACTGTACGGACAAACAACTTTTACACAGCTGAAGCGTCACAAAAGTCACTTGTAAAATAGAGAGTTCTGATTGCTTCTCACAGATCATAGATTCGCATGCGCAGACTGTATTACACGCACGCACTTCTGAATGCGCGCGCACAGGTTATATTACACACTTACGAATCTCTTATGAATCAAGTCTTAGACCGCAGAATTGTTGCAAAAGTGACGTGTAAATAGACAGCCTATCCAGGGCTTCTTTCTGAATAGGGACACGGAAAATTTAAAACACGTATGTGTATCTAAAACATTTGTACGTGGATCTGGAGACACACACTCAGATTGATATACACACGCACGCGACTTGGATTACACGCGCACAGATTGAGATTCACGTTTGCAAATAATTTTGCCACAATAATGCATCCAAAAGCACATAATTTTGCTACAATAATGCTTTAATGGAGATGGTTTGAGAAAAACAGACTTCCCTTAAAGGCCTACTGAAACCCACTACTTCCCACCACGCAGTCTGATGGTTTATATATCAATGATGAAATATTAACATTGCAACACATGCCAATACGGCTTTTTTAGTTTACTAAATTGCAATTTTAATTTTCTCGGGAGTTTCGTCTTGAAAACGTCGTGTAATGATGACGTGTACGCAAGACGTCACAGGTTTTTAGGAAGTATGAGCGCTACGCACACATACAGCTAAAAGTCGTCTGCTTTAACGGCATGATTACACAGTATTTTGGAGAACTGTGTTGCTGAATCTTTTGCAATTTGTTCAATGAATATTGGAGAAGTCAAAGTACCAAGATGGAGTTGGGAAGCTTAAGCCTTTAGCCACACAAACACACGGTGATTCCTTGTTTAAAATTCACGGAGTTTTAACTTTCCTATGGATCACAGCAGACATGGATCCCGACCACTTGTAAACCAACAGGTTTCGGTGAGAAAATTGTGGTTAAAAAGTCGCCACTTACTGGATATCAGCTGAGCTTGTGCCTCCCGTACAGCTGCCGTCGACTTCCCCGAGACACTGCGCGTCAACACCCGGCCGTGGACGTACACTTCCGACTATCAGGTACTGTTAAACTCACTAAAACACTAACAACACAATAGAAAGATAAGGGATTTCCCAGAATTATCCTAGTAAATGTCAATAAAAACGTATGAATCCGTCTGAATGCACCACGATTGCAATTGCGTCTTTTTTTTTTTTTTAGTCCCTCGCTATCAATATCCTCAAACACAAATCTTTCATCCTCGCTCAAATTAATGGGGAAATTGTCGTTTTTTTCTCTGGTCTGAATAGCACTTTTTGTTGGAGGCTTCCATTAAAAACAATGTGAATATGTGAGGAGCCATCAACATGTGACGTCATCGTCTGCGACTTCCGGAAGAGGCAGGGCTTTTGTCCAGTTGCGAACTTTATCGTGGATGTTCTCTATTAAATCCTTTCGGCAAAAATATGGCAATATCGCGAAATGATCAAGTATGACACATAGAATGGACCTGCTATCCCCGTTTAAATAAGAAAATGTCATTTCAGTAGGCCTTTAAATCTCAGGCAAATTAATAAAATGTAATAATAGATGATACAATGAATTTGAAATCTTATATAAAAATATAAAACATAAGATAGAGAGAAACACTTAAATAATGAATACAGCTAAATACTGTATATTTTGGACCCAGATTCACATATTTAGGCCTTCCGCCTGAATGCAGCTGGGATAGGCTTCAGCCACCTCGGCGACCCTGAAAGGGACAAGCAGTAGGAAAAGGATGGTTGGATGGATGTTGTGGACCAAAAATCACGATATATTCTCTACTGCTCACTAGTGTTAATATATCTGGGGAATTTCATAGAAATATGGGAAAATAATACAGAAGTAGGCAGCACGATGAAACAGGGTTAGTGCATGTTCCTCACAATAAGAAGGTCCTGAGTTCAATCCCAGTCTCGGGATCTTTCTGTGTGGAGTTCGCATGTTCTCCCCGTAACTGCGTGGCTCCGGCTTCCTCCCACCTCCAAAAACCTGGAGACGTTTAGCAACACTAAATGGTCCCTAGTGTGTGAATGTGAGTGTGAATGTTGTCTGTCTATCTGTGTTGGCCCTGTGATGAGGTGGTGATTTGTCACTTTACCCAGATTCACATATTTGGCCTTGCGCTCGAATGCAGCTGAGATAGACACCACACCCCCCGCGACCCCAAAAGGGACAAGCGGTAGAAAATGGATGGATGGATAGAATACAAAAAGTGCACTTCATTCACTAACCGTGTTACAAAAGAGATCAATCACAACAGTATATAGTGTTGGCTATTGAGAACAATTAAACTGTTTATTAATTGAATCAAAAATATTGAAATTCAATGATTTGGTGCATTTGCAAACTGTTAAAATTATGCACAAAGCATCCAAAAACCTAAAATCCCCAAATTTACAAAAATTCCACCCAACAAAAGAGGAGAAGTTTAATCTCAGGGAAAAATTGTACTTAAAACATTTGTATGCACGTAACAATTAAAACCATTAATATTTGCAATTAAATTATGGAATGGATTAAACAGAGGAGTCAAACAATGTACTCCATATAATCCAGTTTAAGAAAAAAATTGATGTATCCAAACACATTTGTTCACTACTTCCTCTTCTCAATTTTTAGACAATTTAAATACATAATTAATAAATAATATGATGTTGATAGATGTTGAGATGTTGGCTCAGTATCTGTATTGGTTCTCTGCAAGTGTTCCACTTTATTCATGGATTGGTCCAATCTGTTGTTAAAAAGTTTACATTTTGGGGGGAAAATTGTGCAAGTAGGTAACAGGTCTTTAGATTGTTAAATAGCGTTTATCTCCAGTGTTATAAATCCTTACATCTATTGCTATTTTAAGGTCTTGAATTTACATGTATTAATAATTTTTCTCATTTTCTCTTCTGTTGGGATTTCTGTCGATGGTGTCATTAATTTCCTTGTATGACCCGAGATCTGGAATCTTTTCCTCCAGATGTGGTCCAATATTTATTAAATAATTAGTTAGGTAGTATTAGTTACAGTGGGGCAAAAAAGTATTTAGTCAGCCACCGATTGTGCAAGTTCTCCCACTTAAAATAATGACAGAGGTCTGTTATTTTCATCATAGGTACACTTCAACTGTGAGAGACAGAATGTGAAAAAAAAATGCAGGAATTCACATTGTAGGAATTTTAAAGAATTTATTTATAAATTATGGTGGAAAATAAGTATTTGGTCAACCATTTAAAGCTCTCACTGATGGAAGGAAGTTTTCGCTCAAAATCTCATGATACATGGCCCCATTCATTCTTTCCTTAACACGGATCAATAGTCCTGTCCCCTTAGCAGAAAAACAGCCCCAAAGTATGATGTTTCCACCCCCATGCTTCACAGTAGGTGTGGTGTTCTTGGGATGCAACTCAGTATTCTTCTTCCTCCAAACACGACAAGTTGAGTTTATACCAAAATGGATACATGGATGATACAGCAGAGGATCGAGAGAATGTCATGTGGTCAGATCAAACCCAAATAGAACTTTTTGGTATAAACTCAACTCGTGTTTGGAGGAAGAAGAATACTGAGTTGCATCCCAAGAACACCATAACTACTGTGAAGCATGGGGGTGGAAACATCATGCTTTGGGACTGTTTTTCTGCTAAGGGCACAGGACGATTGATCCGTGTTAAGGAAAGAATGAATGGGGCCATGTATCGTGATATTTTGAGCCAAAACCTCCTTCCATCAGTGAGAGCTTTGAATGGTTGACCAAATACTTATTTTCCACCATAATTTAGAAATAAATTCTTTAAAATTACTACAATGTGAATTCCTGGATTTTTTTTCACATTCTGACTCTCACAGTTGAAGTGTACCTATGATGAAAATTACAGACGTCTGTCATCATTTTAAGTGGGAGAACTTTCACAATCGGTGGCTGACTAAATACTTTTTTGCCCCACTATATTAAAGATTTTAACTCATTCATTGTGTAATTTTTTTATGATTTTGTCTGAAAAGTATTGAGGGCAATCCTTCTTAGCACCCTTTTAATGATGTTATTGAGGATGCCCCTTGTTGTTCTCATGTTATTTTTGTTCCTGTCTAATAAAGGACTGTAATATTGTTTTGTACATGTTCATAATAGGCCTGTTAGCCTATTTATTTATATATACCTTTTGTACTTTTGTTTGCCTTTTTGGATCTTTGTGTGATAAATGTTCTTTATAATGTATTCTTCTTGTTACAAGTGTGATGGACCCGAGTGGTAAAATATTAAAAAACAATAAGAATGTTGCTTAAAACCAATATGAATATTAAATCCAATGTAGCGAGAGCAGCCGTCCAAAATAAGGGAAGGTGATTCTACTCGTTCACAATTTATTACAAAAAAAATTAAAGCGGTCAAGTTGTCCACACTAAAAATACCAATTTGTAACCAATTGTCTATGTGAGGGTACAGTCACGACAGGCGTAGTGGGTCCGTGTCCTGGCTCCGCCCACTTCCACGGCGTCCTCCTGCACACACAATTAAAACGGAGGCAGGCCACGGTGATAAAATCATTCGGGCTGACGTCACACTTACACGCAAGGCAGGGTTTCCGCTGCCTTTGCTGTAGTTCGGCGTTAATGTATTGGGTACGCCCACTCACCTCGCCAGTCTCCGGTCACTCGCGGAACCTACATGGCCGTACCGGTACCGCTCCGCCTCTTGGTCGCTTTCGAGGGTCGCCGCAGGTCCCTGGGTCCCGATCGCCCCCCTGTCCACAGAACCACACAGCCAGCGTACAACGCACAAACCCACAAGCCCACAGCCCAAGGCAGTTGTATGTCCCCACAGATCCACAATACACGGCCCTAACAAACCCCGTTTCCATATGAGTTGGCAAATTGTGTTGGATGTAAATATAAACGGAATGCAATGATTTGCAAATCCTTTTCAACCCATATTCAGTTGAATGCGCTACAAAGACAAGATATTTGATGTTCAAACTCATAAACTTTATTCTTTTTTGCTAAAAATATTCAATTTAAATTTCATGGCTGCAACATGTGCCAAAGTAGTTGGGAAAGGGCATGTTCACCACTGTGTTACATCACCTTTTCTTTTAACAACACTCAATAAACGTTTGGGAACTGAGGAAACTAATTGTTGAAGCTTTGAAAGTGGAATTCTTTCCCATTCTTGTTTTGTGTAGAGCTTTAGTCGTTCAACAGTCCAGGGTGTCCGCTGTCTTATTTTACGCTTGATAATGCGCCACACATTTTCGATGGGGGACATGTCTGGACTGCAGGCGGGCCAGGAAAGTACCCGCACTCTTTTACTACGAAACCATGCTGTTGTAACACGTGGCTTAGCATTGTCTTGCTGAATTAAGCAGGGGCGTCCATGATAACGTTGCTTGGATGACAACATATGTTGCTCCAAAACCTGTATGTACCTTTCAGCATTAATGGTGCCTTCACAAATGTGTAAATTACCCATGCCTTGGGCACTAATGCACCCCCATACCATCACAGATGCTGGCTTTTGAACTTTGCGCCTATAACAATCCGGATGGTTATTTTCCTCTTTGTTCCGTAGGACATCACGTCCACAGTTTCCAATTACCGGTATAATTTGAAATGTGGACTCATCAGTCCACAGAACACTTTTCCACTTTGCATCAGTCCATCATAGATGAGATCGGACCCAGCGAAGCCAGCGGTGTTCCTTGGTGTTGTTGATAAATGGGTTTTGCTTTGCATAGTAGAGTTTTAACTTCCACTTACAGATGTAGCGACCAACTGTAGTTACTGACAGTGGTTTTATGAAGTGTTCCTGAGCCCATGTGGTGATATCCTTTTCACACTGATGTCGGTTTTTGGTGCAGTACCGCCTGAGGGCTCAAAGGTCCGTAATATCATCGCTTACGTGCAGTGATTTCTCCAGATTCTCTGAACCTTTTGATGATTTTATAGACCGTAGATAAGGGGTGTCAAACTCATTTTAGATCGGGGGCCACATGGAGAAAAATCTACTCCCAAGTGGGCCGGACTGGTAAAATCTCTGCACGATAACTTAAAAATAAAGACACCTTCAGATTCTTTTCTGTGTTTAAAAACTGAAGAAGCACATTCTGAAAATGTACAAATCATAGTGTTGTTTTTTTAAACTTACATGTTGGGGTTAATAGTATTCTATCTTTATTTGTTGTTATTTATATTTTCTGAATGAATGATGTGATACTGTTCACCAGTCAACTCAATGGTGTTCATTTTCAATCTATCAAGATAAAAAAATATCAAAATCAAATTACAGTATGCCATGTATGTAGTTTGATAATTTTCCTCGATTGATGTACTAACTATATGTGATTTATTTTGTACATATGTACCATCATCCAGAGATACACAGAATTGCTATTGCAACATCCAGTATACACATGTAGAAGAGCTGTTTCTTTCATTCAAAAATTTCAGGTTACATTGTATACTTAGCAAACTCATCCCGCGGGCCGGATAAAACCTGGTCGCGGGCCTGATCCGGCCCGCAGCCCGTACGTTTGACACCCCTGCCGTCGATGGTAAAATACCTAAATTCCTTGCAATAGCTCGTTGAGAAATGTTGTTCTAAAACTGTTCGACAATTTGCTTACAAATTGGTGACCCTCACCCCATCCTTGTTTGTGAATTACTTAGCATTTCATGGAAGCTGTTTTTATACCCAATCATGGCACCCGCCTGTTCCCAATTAGCCTGCACACCTGTGGGATGTTCCAAATAAGTGTTTGATGAGCATTTCTCAACTAAATCAGTATTTATTGCCACCTTTCCCAACTTCTTTGTCACGTGTTGCTGGCATCAAATTCTAAAGTTAATGATTATTTGCAAAAAAAAAAAAGTTTATCAGTTTGAACATCAAATATGTTGTCTTTGTAGCATATTCAACTGAATATGGGTTGAAAATTATTTGCAAATTATTGCATTCTGTTTATATTTACATCTAACACAATTTCCCAACTGGAAACGGGGTTTGTACTTGGGAGGCAGAGTTTCCTCTGCCCCTGCCTGTTGTGGACGTCTTGGGGTTAGTTCCGGTAGCCTGCGGGGTCTACTGTGTAGTCCGGGGGTTCCTTCCCAGCCTGCGTGCTGGTCGCTTTTGGCAAAGCCTGACGATTCTTCCCCTCTCCTGGCAAAGCCTCATGCCGAATTCCTCCGTCGACCCTCTTCCTCTGCCTCTGCCTCTGCCTGTCAACCCTTTTAAATGTGCAGTCCTAATGCTCCACAGGTGCGTCCAATTTCCCGTGCCGTTTGATTGTGCACTTTGGTTGTTAGGGGCAACAAGCTAAAAAGGGGCAATGTCTTAAAATGCCAGCAAAGTTCACATGTAGTAAAAACATGCAATTAAAAAGACAATCAAATTCCAAAGTGTAAAAACATGCAATTAAAAATACAATCAAATTCTAAAATGTAAAAACGTGCAATTAAAAATACAATCAAATTCTATAATGTAAAAACATGCAATTAAATTCCACAGCAATAAAACACTGTAAGACTTACATGGCAATGAAACATAAAAAAATAAAATCCCCTACTTGTGTCTCATCACACAAGCATATTTCAATGTCTTTGTCATCCATTGTTGATTGTTCTTCTTTTGCAACTTACCAAACACAGAGCTGGCCTGAGAAACTGTTACTTGCTTTGTTTGTGGCCTGACTTTTGCTGTCACGAACAAGACAATGAGTTATTTGACTCTATGATCTCAACTTTGTGACATTGGAAGCTACAGACTTACGCCATTTACATTGTGAATGTGTCTCACGTTCTCTCCATCAGTGACTGTATGTGGTACAAAGAGGCCCAGTGTTCGTTTCAGATTGACTCTGCGACCACCACCGCTTGACTCCATGCAGACAGGTCAGTCAATGTTGAATGATGTGAGGGCAACATTCTGCATTTAGCAACTGCTACCTGAGGTGATGGAGACTTCAAATCTGATGGGTGAAAACACATCTGACTTACTTGTTTTACTTTGATTACAGAATTTATTATGTTTACTAATGAGAATGTGTCATAATGACAAAGCGGTAGTCATTTTTCTTCATAATGGATGATATACATACATACATGAACACCTACATACGTACATTCGTAAAGTCGTACATTCATACATTCATACGTACATACATACATACATACATATTGCACATACACAAGTACATACATACATCCACATATATGTACATACATTCACACACACGCACAGTGTACATACATACATTATTATATACATACATACTTTACATACGCACTATGAATACATTTAAATGCACATTCACTGTACATTCATACATATACTGTACAAACCCCGTTTCCATATGAGTTGGGAAATTGTGTTAGATGTAAATATAAACGGAATACAATGATTTGCAGTACAATATGCAACCCATATTCAGTTGAATATGCTACAAAGACAACATATTTGATGTTTTTGCAAATAATCATTTATTTTAGAATTTGATGCCAGCAACACGTGACAAAGAAGTTGGGAAAGGTGGCTAAAAAGACTGATAAAGTTGAGGAATGCTCATTAAACACTTATTTGGAACATCCCACAGATGTGCAGGCTAATTGGGAAGAGGTGGGTGCAAGGGCGTAGAATTGGGTAGGGACGCTAGGGACACGTCCCTACCAATATCCAGCCGCTACTGTGTAGTCACTATCAATAAAAGCGCTGCCCGTAATGTTTAGTCAATGATTATGGCACAGAAAGGGTTAAATGTCGATCTCTGCTAGAAGTCCCGCCTCTAACCTAAATATCGCTCCCTGATTGGTTGCCGGTTTCATGCTAACTTACGTGTGATTGGCTGTCCCCGCTGTCACTCCTTCTGCTTGTAAAAGCTAGCCTACATGCTAGTTGCTAGCGACCGGACGAGAGGGGGTGGAACTGTCAGTGCAAGCTGTCAACATGTTCGGCAATTGTTGTTCCTGGCACACGGTAGCTAAATGGATTTTAATATCAGTGCTGTGATTTACATTGTGTTTGTGTCTGTTTGCGTGCGTGTGTGCTGTAGGTTTTGAAGGATGTCAATGAAAAGAAAACTGGATATAAAAGACTTCTTTAGAGGTCAAACTGTAAGTTACTTCAAAGGTGTATAGAGGCTCAACAATATTGAATAATTCAACAATATATCACTCCAGTCACGCCCCTTAGAGTGCTATAATGAGCATATACCATGGACTGGAGTGATATATTGCTTTTATAAAACGGTTACCAATAAAGGCATTATGAAATAGGAATACTCAATCAATTTAATGTAGTTTTATTCAACCAGAAATACATATTATCTAATAAAATAGCCTCACTGTGGAAAAAAAAGTCCCACCTATCCAGACATTAGCTCCAAATTAGCATTGCATCTCATCTTTTCCTCCGCTTTTTGTCAGGTGAAAGTCAATACTCAGTCCCCTTTACCATTGTTAACCCTCCCCGGAGGTGAAAGTTAACCTTAAACATGTGAATTCAACTACTTTAGTCTCCGTTTTTTAACATCGTAAAAACATCAGCTGTCTTTTACTACGGACTGCAACAGTCCGTTGTCATGGATACATGACAACAACTTCCATTCATACCAGTCATACGTGCCTGAGGCGGAGTGATAGCCTGCGCTGTGATAAGGCTTTAGAATAGTAGCCGTGCTCAATATTTAAACCACGGTTAACAGCCAATCAGATCGCCGGATTTCACCTTTCCGTTTAATTTTGGAAATTATTTTTTAGTTTCATGTATTTGTGTAGAAGTGAGCAACGGTTTGAAAATACCAATGAACAAAACTTTGTGGTGGAAATACAATAAAACCTCACTAAATGATCATGTGATTTTACAATTATGAAATATAATTAATTAATATTAAGTAATATTCATATTTAGTAAAAGCATTTTTGCTCAGGCAGTAACTGTACCATCAAGCTCTATGGTCATTGTCCCTAATGTATCTGTTATGCATCAACATATTTTTTTGTAAGGTGACAGACAGCAGAGAGGCTGGAGGAGGAGAGGCCAGAGAAGTTAGAGGAAGAGAGGCAGGAGGAAGTAGAGAAGGAGAGGCTGGAGATTATTACTGTTCGTTTATGTTTATTTACAATGTTGTATTGGATGAATGTATTTCTGATGTTGTTGATGGACAGTAGGCTATGTTAATTGACAGTATGATGCACAGTTGCACTACAGCCCTACACTAAAGAGAGAGATGAGAACTCTTCCAAGTTGTCTCCTTTGCTTTCATTTTAGTTGCTTTATCGTATAACATCTGCATGACGTGAAATAATGATTGCTAACGTAAAAAAAAAAAAAAAGTAAACTTTCAGAGTGCTGCCTTGGAGCACTTTTGTGTCCCCACCAATCTCAAAATCAAACCTACTCCCTTGGTGGGTGCCATGGTTGGGTATAAAAAGAGCTTCCCAAAAAATGCTCATTCTTTCACAAGAAAGGATGGGGCGAGGTACACCCCTTTGTCCACAACTGTGTGAGCAAATAGTCAAACAGTTTAAGAACGTTTCTCAAAGTGCAATTGCAAGAACTTTAGGGATTTCAACATCCACAGTCCATAATATCATCAAAAGGTTCAGAGAATCTGGAGAAATCACTTCACATAAGCGTAATGGCCGGAAACCAACCTTTAATTTTCCTGAAGGAACTCTCCTGAAGTAATCAATAAAGTACTATCTATCTATCTTCCTTCGATCCCTCAGACGGCACTGTATCAAAAACCGACATCAATCTCCAAAATATATCACCACATGGGCTCAGGAACACTTCAGAAAACCACTGTCACTAAATGAATGCAACTGATCGTTACATCTGTAAGTGCGAGTTAAAGCTCTACTATGCAAAGCGAAAGCCATTTATCAACATCATCCAGAAACGCGCCGGCTTCTCTGGGCCCGAGATCATCTAAGATGGACTGATGCAAAGTGGAAAAGTGTTCTGTGGTCTGACGAGTCCACATTTCAAATTGTTTTTGGAAATATTTGACATCTTGTCATCCGGACCAAAGGGGAAGCGAACCATCCAGACTGTTATCGGCACAAAATTCAAAAGCCAGCATCTGTGATGTATGGGGGTGCATTAGTATGGGTAACTTACACATCTGTGAAGGCACCATTAATGCTGAAAGGTACATACAGGTTTTGGAACAACATATGCTGCTATCTAATCGCTGTCTTATTCATGTACGCCCCTGCTTATTTCAGCAAGAAAATGCCAAGCCACATTCAGCACGTGTTACAGCAGTGTGGCTTTGTAAAAAAAAAGAGTGCGTGTACTTTCCTGGCCCGCCTGCAGTCCAGACCTGTCTCCCATCGAAAATGTGTGGCGCATTATGAAGCATAAAATACGACAGCGGAGACCCCAGACTGTTGAACAACTGAAGCTCTTCATAAAACAAGAATGGGAAAGAATTCCACTTTCAAACCTTCAACAATTAGTTTCCTCAGTTCCCAAACGTTTATTGAAAAGAAATGGTGATGCAACACAGTAGTGAACATGACCTTTCCCAACTACTTTGGCACATGATGCAGCCATGAAAAAAAATAAAGTTTATGATTTTGAACATCAAATATCTTGTCTTTGTAGTGCATTCAATTGAATAAAGGTTGAAAACGATTTGCAAATCATCGTATTCCGTTTATATTCAACACAATTTCCCAATTCACATGGAAACGGGGTTTCTACATCCATACATGCACATAAACATACATACACACATGCATACAAACACGCCTCAGAAAACACATATTTATACATGTGTATACAATCACACTCATAGAAATACACACCCATATCACATAAAACAGCACATGGCTAAGATTGTCCTATTTATACCAAAACAACGTAAAAAGTGGATATAGTCAGCTTCTCTCCCGCAGCCGCCTTTTTCCCCTTGTATTTCTCTCGTTATCCAATTATTCATTAAATATATGAATTGTAGAATTTGAAACAGTAGTACCGGTGATAATAGAGGTAAATATTGTTATTCATTATCTCTATTGTTAATAAAGTTTTTTTCCAATTGCTTACACACTAAATTTTAGATTTTCACCCAGTTAACAAAGTCTTCACACAGTAAGCAAAACCACTGCACAGATTTGCCAAATATTAGGCATATATTCGGCTTTAAAGTTTTCGCAAAATATTGACTGTGTTGGGAAGCGGTTCAAACCTCTGCTGGCATACTGCAGTGCTTGCCTGCCTTTCATGCCAACTGACGTAAGACCAATTATCGGCAATGTAATTTTCCTGATGTGCATCGCTGTAAACATTAAAGTTAAAAGTTAAAGTACCAATGATTGTCACACACACACTAGGTGTGGTGAAATGTGTCCCCTGCATTTAACCCATCCCCTTGTTAACCCCCTGGGAGGTGAGGGGAGCAGTGGGCAGCAACGGTGCCGTGTCCGGGAATCATTTATGGTGATTTAACCCAAAATTCCAAACCTTGATGCTGAGTACCAAGCAGGGAGGTAATGGCTCCCATTGTCATAGTCTTTGGTATGACTTGGCCAGGGTTTGAACTCACAACCTACCCATCTCAGGGCGAACACTCTAACCATCAGGCCACTGAGTAAGTCATTAAAAGGAAACACATGCTGTATTTGTATTCTTTTAACAAGCCATTGTCAATCAAGAGCTGAATGATAGAGATGTTTTGTAAATAAGAAATATAAAAATTGCTTAAAAACAAAAAAGGAACATCTCCCCTGTTCTGTACATCATTGACTAAGTTACATTATAGTTTCCTCCTCCTTATTAGGCCCATGACATTTTCTCATGATGAGAGAAAAACATAACAGGCGAAAAAAACATCCGTGTCACTTGAAGAGGCTCTGTCAGAGGTGACTGTTATATTCCTCTGCGCAAGAGCCCTTTCAGTAAATCGGCCTGGTTGGTATGAGTGCAAATGTGTGGAACTCAGTCCCTGAGGAGGTGAAGCTGCTCACAACTTACAGAGCCTTCAAACAAATATTGAAAATGTGGCTTATCAACGCCTACAACTGACAGCACTAAATGATCAGCCAGTTTTGATGCTAAGATAAATGTTATGTTGTGATGTTGTATTTTATTTTTATCATATTGTATATGTATGGTGTGTTTTTCTTGTTTTTCTCTCTTTCTTTTCTTTTTCTTTTAAATTGTAATTTTACTGCCTTTTTTTTTTACATCATGGCCGGGGGACTACAGATGAAAGGTTGACTTCTGGCTAATTCTGTCTTTTTTAACCATGTGTAGTTATGTGTTTTATGAAATTGCAGTGTCCCCTTTGAAACAAACTATTTGTTCATCTGCTACCGCTTATTCCCTTTGGGGTCGCGGGGGGCGCTGGTGCCTATCTCAGCTACAATCGGGCGGAAGGCGGCGTACACCCTGGACAAGTCGCCACCTCATCGCAGGGCCAACACAGATAGACGGACAACATTCACACTCACATTCACACACTAGGGCCAATTTGTTGTTGCCAATCAACCTATCCCCAAGTGCATGTCTTTGGAAGTGGGAGGAAGCCGGAGTACCCGGAGGGAACCCACGCAGTCATGGGGAGAACATGCAAACTCCACACAGAAAGATCCTGAGCCCGGGATTGAACCCAGGACTACTCAGGACTTACGTATTGTGAGGCAGACGCACCAACCCCTCTGCCACCGTGCTGCCCCACTAATGTAATCTAATCTAATACAATTTGCCATATCCTATAATACTACGTGTCCTGGGTATGACGTTAAACTACATCCAGGCATGAGATGGAAGGTTGTGTGTGGGGTTAGTGAGTCCCAACTAACGTCTATAAAATGCACACAAAGAACCGTTTGCACCTTCTCTTGTGACTGGCTGGCGGTCAGCACCATAAAGCTGAGCGGGTTTCTGGGTAAATGGGGCGCGGACAACAAACAGGACAGACTAAATTCAACAGCCCAGTAAGGCAATTAGTCTAGGAGAAGGATCTCTGATATAAAATACCCCCTTCAACCCGCACCAAGCCAGCGTGGAAGGTGTAGGCTAATAACCAGCATGAAAAGTACGCCAAATGGCAGAAACATGCTGAGGCTTTCGTCCAGCAGTGGACTGACAACGGCTGATGATGATAATACTTCAATATTGGGAAATACAAAAACACCACACATTTGAAAAATGTTATTATACATTTTAATTTTCCAAAAGGAACTCTCCTGAAGGAATCAATAAAGTACTATCGATCTATCTATCTATCTATCTATCTATCTATCTATCTATCTATCTATCTATCTATCCATCTATCTATCTATCTATCTATCTATCTATCTATCTATCTATCTACCTTCGATCCCTTAGACGGCACTGTATCAAAAACTGACATCAATCTCTAAAAGATATCACCACATCCAGCTATCTATCCATCTATCTATCTATCTATCTATCTATCTATCTATCTATCTATCCATCTATCTACCTATCTATCTATCTATCTATCTATCTATCTATCTATCTATCGATCTATCTATCTATCTGTCTATCTTCTATGTGTTATTTTATATGTAGAAAAAACTATTTGGTCATATTGTGATTCAAAATTGTCATTTCCAAGAGCAATAACCGACTCACAAATGCAGTGCATCAACCGTTTTGTGGTTCAGATACAATTGGTTGCAAAAATACTCCCATTTGGCTTAAAAACACGTAATTAACCCTGTGCACAACATGTTTTATATCTAGATTTGCATATTCATTTCAATTTACTTGGTTTAAAAAATTACAAAGTATACATTTGAATTGTATTTATTTTAATACACCAGCAGGCGTGTTTTAATCTCTCTTGTTTCGTGATTGGTTGAAGGAGGTTTGCTTATTATCATATTTGCCACATGGTGGGGGCAAGAAGACATCCCACACTGTCTGCTGTTTAAGGCTTTTGAATCTTTTTGAGTACACGCTGCTGCTACATTGTTGTCTGCGGTGTGTTGGAGTTGCTCACTGAGTCCAGCCAGCAGTCCGCTGCACGCATTTCACGCAGTAAACGTTTCTGCTCGTCGTCTTCTGAAATCAGTAAGTAATTGACAGCATGGTTGTGTAGAGCAGCAGTTCTCAAATGGGGGTATGCGTACCCCTGGGGGTACTTGAAGGTATGCCAAGGGGTACATGAGATTTTTTTTTAAATATTCTAAAAATAGCAACAATTCAAAAATCCTTCATAAATATATTTATTGAATAATACTTCAACAAAATATGAATGTAAGTTCATAAACTGTGAAAACAAATGCAACAATGCAATATTCAGTGTTGAGTCGACAGCTAGATTTTTTTGTGGACATGTTCCATAAATATTGATTTCTTTTTTGTGAAGAAATTTATAGAATTAAGTTAATGAATCCAGATGGATCTTTAATACAATCCCCAAAGAGGGCACTTTAAGTTGATGATTACTTCTGTGTAGAAATCTTTGAAAATAAACAAGTTACTCAATTATATATAAACAAGTTTTTTGTTATCTTTATATCTTTTTTTCCCAAATAGTTCAAGAAAGACCATTACAAATCAGCAATATTTTGCACTGTTATACAATTTAATGAATCATAAACTGATGACATAGTGCTGTATTTGACTTCTTTATCTCTTTTTTTCAATCAAAAATGCTTTGCTCTGATTAGGGGGTATTTGAATAATAATAAAAAAATGTTCACAGGGGGTACATCACTGAAAAAAGGTTCAGAACCACTGGTATAGAGGGACGTGTAGGATTTTGAACACTGGAAACTGTTGCTGTAACGCGTGATCTTAAACACAAAAGTACGCATTGATACACACTGATTTGGTCATAAGGTCATCGAATAATGTATATTCCTAAGAAAACAGATTATTTATGTTGGCCTTTTTTAATATCTCTATATTTTTAGGTGTATATTTATTTTGTGGTTATATATATATATATATATATATATATATATATATATATATATATATATATATATATATATATATATATATATATATATCGATGTTTGGCCTTGGACATGAATTAACACTTGATACATATAATCACAGCAGTATGATGATTCTATGTGTCTACATTAAAACATTCTTCTTCATACTGCATTTATATACCGTATTTCCTTGACTTGCCGCCTGGGCGCTAATTATTTTAAGACCTCTTCTCACTCCGGCACTTACCAAAGGCATGCAGGAGGAGAGAGAGAAAAGAGCCAGGAGACCCTGTAGTGCAGGGGTCGCCAACTTTTTTGAAACCAAGAGCTACTTCTTGGGTACTGATTAATGCGAAGGGCTACCAGTTTGATACACACTTAAATAAATTGCCAGACATAGCCAATTTGCTTAATTTACTTTCAACTCTATGTTATTATTAATAATTAATAATATTTATCTTTGTGGAAACACTGATCATCTTAATGATTTCTCACACTAAATATATATAGAAACAGATAAATATCAATATGCAACAGTTTATTTTTATATTTTCTCTAAGTACACATTTTTCAAATTGAACATTTTCAAATGATCACTTTTAAGACACTGCAACTCTGAGTGAGACTTGCAGATGTGCATCAGTGAGGCGTGTTCTGCGTTTGTTCTTGATGAAGTTCATGTCAGAAAAGGCGGATTCACAAAGATAAGTTGAACCAAACAGGCTTGCAACCTTCATAGCTGTGTCAACAAGGCACCAACAGTTTGCTGCAGCCTGGTGGGCTTTAAATTTTAAATTGTTAGGAAAGAAGAGGAAGGAATTTAAAAGTTAAAAAGGTATATGTGTTTGAAAATACTAAAATCATTTTTAAGGTTGTATTTCTTCTCTAAAATTGTCTTTCTGAATGTTATAAGAAGCAAAGTAAAACAATAAATGAAATTATATAAACAAGTGAAGACCAAGTCTTTAAAATATTTTCTTGAATTTTCAAATTCTATTTGAGTTTTGTCTCTCTTAAAATTAAAAATGTCGAGCAAAGCGAGACCAGCTTGGTAGTAAATAAATACAATTTTAAAAATAGAGGCAGCTCACTGGTAAGTGCTGCTATTTGAGTTATTTTTAGAACAGGCCAGCGGGCTACTCATCTGGTCCTTACGGGCTACCTGGTGCCCGCGGGCACCGCGTTGGTGACCCCTGCTGTACTGTAATGCCCGCAGCTAAAAGCAAATCGCACAGAGACAAACCCGCGATATATTGTGTATATCGATATATCGCCCAGCCCTATGATGATGTGACAGTTGTCCAAATTTAGACTAGTTACTGCTATGTGGCGTGTGATAAACGGGCATGTATAGCTCAGATATGTGAAGTGTGAAGTTAATAAAAATTACATAGCGCTTTTTCTCCAGTGACTCAAAGGGCTTTACATAATGAAACCCAATATCTAAATTACATTTAAACCATTGTGCGTGGCACTGGGAGCAGGTGGGTAAAGTGTCTTGCCTGAGGACACAACAGCAGTGCCTAGGATGGCGGAAGCGGGGATCAAACCAGCAACCCTCAAGTTGCTGGCAGGACTGCTCTACCAACCGAGCTGTACCGCCCCAACCGAAAGTCCCGTAATAAAAGCCACATTGTTGTGGTACTTTCTGCAAAGCCACTATAAGAATAACTACAGCTTTTCATCTAAGCACACACTTCACCAGTACAACCGTGTGACAACTTGTAAAAAAAATATACATCTCTTTAAAGGCCTACTGAAACCCACTACTACCGACCACGCAGTCTGATAGTTTATATATCAATGCTGAAATATTAACATTGCAACACATGCCAATACGGTTAGTTTACTAAATTGCAATTTTAAATTTCGCGCAAAGTATCCTGTTAAAAACGTTGCGGTATGATGACGCGTATGATGACGCGTGCATGTGACGTCACGGATTGTAGCGGACATTTTGATCCCATACTGATCCCAGCTATAAGTCGTCTGTTTTAATCGCATAATTAAACAGTATTCTGGACATCTGTGTTGCTGAATCTTTTGCAATTTGTTCAATTAATAATGGAGACGTCAAAAAAGAAAGATGTAGGTGGGAGGCGGTGCAAATATTTTAATAAACAGCACTCTAGTAGGGTGCACCCAAATGCAGTGCTAAAAGGGTACATTTTTAAAACTGTTGAGTAAACAAAATATTTGGGGATCTGTCTTGATTGTAAACTAAGCTTTAAAAAAACATGTTAAAACCATGGCTCATTAAGTGAAGTAAAAAATGTCTAATTTCCAGCATATCAGAAATGATCTTTCTCCTGAACCTGCAAAAACAAGAGAGTTATGATTATCTCTTACATCAGGGGTCGGGAACCTTTTTGGCTGAGAGAGCCATACAAGCCAAATATTTTTAAAAGTATTTCCGTGAGAGCGATATCATTTTTTTTTTTTTAACACTGAATACAACTATATGCATGCATTTTTAAGAAAGACCAACATTTTTAGAGTATAATAAGTCTCTTATTCCTTTTAATAACATTGTTATTCTGAGGCTAACCAAAAATAAATAAAATACTTCCTACCATTAATGCGACTTCTTGAACAGGTGCGGTAGAAACCGGATGGAAGGATGAAAATGCATGAGAATGTTTTATATTTTGAACTTTATTTTTGACACTGTGATTACCAGGGGAATTATTCATTACTTAAAGTGTTAAGCAATGTCAGCTAAGATTTATCTGAGAGCCAGGTGCAGTCATCAAAAGAGCCACATCTGGCTCGAGAGCCATAGGTTCCCTACCCCTGTCTTGCATGACGTATTGTATGCCATGCTGGACTCAGGTAAATCAAACCATTCTTCCATCCATCCATTTCCCACCGCTTGTCCCTCCCAGGGTCGTGGGGGGTGCTGGAGCCTATCTCAGCTGTATTTGGGCGAAAGGTGGGATTCACCTTGGACAAGTCGCCACCTCATCGCAGTAAATCAAACCAGCATAAGCCAATCAGATCGCTGTATGGCCAAGCATTGAAAATCAATCCTTCTATCCATTTTCTACCGCTCGTCCCTCTCATACTAGATCAAAAAACAAGATAACACTACCATTGTAACATTCTCTTTAAATACAACATACTCAGTTTTGATCATGTGATTATTATCTCTCATGTTGGGCAGGTGAACCAAATAATCCACAATGCTGCCCCTCCTCCATTGCTAAAATACGTACAGTATGTGATGCTCTGCTCTGAGTCCTAAAAGGGTAACTGCACTTTTTTTTTGGAATATTGCTTATCATTCACAATCATCATGAGAGACAAGAACATGCATGTTGATTTAAAGATGATAAACGGTTTCAAGATGCGGCTAATGGGAGTCACTGTTGTAGCCTTTAAATTCCTCTTTAACAACTTCAAAACCCTTCATCAACGTTTTATATATAAACTGCAAGTCTATATATAATATAGTAAAATACTTGTTCATAACAATATGTAATATGTACAATATTTACCGTATTTTGGTCATTTTAATCGGTACCAGGACTTCCTTCCCCCGGCACATTGTTGTCCGTTTCCACAGCAGTGCACATCTGACTTCCGGCAATAAACGTGTGTTGTTTACTCCTGGAAACAAACGTGAGTGTGTGGTAATCATAGCAGACTTGGTAATAAACAATGAAGACGACTATTTTTGGACAAATGACAATTCACTACCTCATCTTTTTAAAGCTGAATGTATGGAGGATGAACTGCTGCTTATAGAAGTGAGCCCGAAGAAGAGGGAGAAATGTTGAAGCAGATGAAAACTGAGAGAGTGAGGTCTGTGCGACTTAACCTCGAAAATTCAGCTGGACCAAACGGACAACAGTCCATGGAGTAAGTCACTTTACTATTCATAATACCGTATTTCCTTGAATTGCCGCCGGGGCGCTAATTAATTTAAAACCTCTTCTCACTCCGGCGCTTACTAAAGGCATGCGGTAAATTTAGGCCTTCGCTTAGAAATTTGAGTGTGATGTAAGGATACCATCATGAAAAGCACATTTAATAAAAAAAAAAACATTATTATGGTCTTACCTTTACTTATAAATGAAGTCCATACGCAGCTCCTTCTGATCAAAAGGATCGATAACTTGTTTATAAAAGTCTTCCTTATCTTTCTTCAGTTTTAAAAGTCTCTCTGTCTCGATGGAGATCTTCCTTTATTACCTCCTGCTTCGATTGAAAGTCCAGTTTAGAAAACGGTTTTATTTTAGATATGTAATCCTCCATGTTAAAAGTGCAAGCGAGAGGATAAACTAAACGACCGCTGTTCAC
This sequence comes from Nerophis ophidion, assembly GCF_033978795.1. Taxonomy (NCBI): domain Eukaryota; kingdom Metazoa; phylum Chordata; class Actinopteri; order Syngnathiformes; family Syngnathidae; genus Nerophis; species Nerophis ophidion. The sequence goes on from NC_084612.1 coordinate 45,687,091, forward strand.
TCTTGCTGCTTGTTGTCACTTCTTCTGCAGCCGAGTAGTCGCAAGAAGGATCACTAGCGCCCTCTACCCCCAGGAGGCGGGAGTCATTTAATGACTCATATTTGACACACGCAGCAGCTATGGTAAATTAATAAAACATAGCTGCTTACTGTTCTTTTTAGCATATTCAATAGCTTGGACCTTAAATCCTACTGAATAGCTCTCAATGTTTTTCCCTTTATGCGATTTCAAATTATAGAAATCAGCCTCCTCCATCTTGAAAATGATGACAGGTGAAGTGTCACTCGTGACGTGACGAGTTTGACCCGGCGGAAATTCTAGGTATATGCTAATTATTTTGTGAAACGAGTTTGACCCGGCGGAAATTCTAGACATGCGCTAATAAAAATAATATTTTGCGAAACGAGTTTGACCTGGCAGTAATTCTAGGCAGGCGCATACTATATACCCGGCGGCAATTCAAGGAAATACAGTACATGCAGCACGTCATCTTACACTACAGTGTAAAACCAAAACATACTGTAAAGTGTGGGCTAATACTTGACAGATATTGGATATGATTGTTCATGTTTTTCAGTCCGTACAGGTTGTTGCCCTATTGCATTGTGTTGGTTTATTACAAATTCAAATGCAATTCGGGTGCTGGAGTAGTTGCTCGCTTATCTCCTGACATACTGCAGCTAATAGCGTAGAACGCCAATGAGTGAGTAAGCTAGAAAAAAAGTTCCTTTGGGTTTGCTCTCACAATAACAATGTCTCTATAGCTTGATTATCATACAGGATACAGAACGTAAATGAAGTATTGCTGGCAGGTTTTCAATGCATGTTTAAATTGGATTAGAGGTAGAATTGATTACTCCCTTTATCTGCGATTTTTATGTTAAAAAGCGAAAAAATACAAATAAACTTTTGTCTTCTTGTCTCTCATAAGGATTGTGAACGAAGGGGGACTGTAGGACCCCACAGAGAAAATGTGTCTTTATCCAAACTGTTATCTCTACTTGAGCAGCAAAATACTTGAATAAACATCACGCTCACCTGAAAAATCTAACAAATTACAATAATTTAGTTTTTTTTGCAAAAGATTGGTTATTGAACAACCAGCGACATAGACGGATAAGCATTTTGATATAACATACAGTATGTACCATGGCCTCTAGTATTTTACCTGTTTAGTATTGTGGCGTTTTTAGTATAGCTTTTAAATGTATGCATTAATTTACTCACATTATAAATTACAGGTTTTGAGTGTGTGTCTTAGAAATTCTATATCATTGCAAATTTTAAAGTATGCTTTTTTTAATACATCCTCTGTCCTGGGTACTTTGAACAGGCCTTTATGAATTATATTTTACAGCATATGCATTTGATAAATGACTCATTGTATAGGTCTCCTTTCAAGGACTGGGGGTTTTTGAGAGGAGGTGTCTAGATATGCTAGGGCTCACTTGTGAATCTGTGCTTTTTGAATATAATGATGTTTTATACTCTCTTGTCAATGCAAGTAGATGTAGTTGTAAGTCATCATTTCAATGTTTTGGTGGTTAATTTTTTTTCTACAAACCCCGTTTCCATATGAGTTGGGAAATTGTGTTAGATGTAAATATAAACGGAATACAATGATTTGCAAATAATTTTCAACCCATATTCAGTTGAATATGCTATAAAAACAACATATTTGATGTTCAAACTGATAAACATTTTTTTTTGTTGCAAATAATCATTATCTTTAGAATTTGATGCCAGCAACACGTGACAAAGAAGTTGGGAAAGGTGGCAATAAATACTGATAAAGTTGAGGAATGCTCATCAAACACTTATTTGGAACATCCCACAGGTGTGAGGCTAATTGGGAACAGGTGGGGGCCATGTTTGGGTATAAAAACAACTTCCCAAAAAATGCTCAGTCTTTCGAAAGAAAGGATGGGGCGAGGTACACCACTTTGTCCACAACTGCGTGAGCAAATAGTCAAACAGTTTAAGAACAACGTTTCTCAAAGACCAATTGCAAGAAATTCAGGGATTTCCACATCTACGGTCCATAATATCATCAAAAGGTTCAGAGAATCTGGAGAAATCACTCCTCGTAAGCGGCATGGCCGCAAACCAACATTGAATGACCGTGACCTTCGATCCCTCAGACGGCACTGTATCAAAAACCGACATCAATCTCTAAAGGATATCACCACATGGGCTCAGGAACACTTCAGAAAACCACTGTCACTAAATACAGTTCGTCTACATCTGGGCCTGAGATCATCTAAGATGGACAGATGCAAAGTGGTAAAGTGTTCTGTGGTCTGACAAGTCCTCATTTCAAATTGTTTTTGTAAATATTCGACATTGTGTCATCCGGATCAAAGGTGAAGCGAACCATCCAGACTGTTATCAATGAAAAGCTCAACAGCCAGCATCTGTAATAGTAAGGGGGTGCATTAGTGCCCAAGGCATGGATAACTTACACATCTGTGAAGGCACCATTAATGCTAAAAGGTACATACAGGTACATATGCTGCAATCTAAGCGCCGTCTTTTTCATGGACGCCCCTGCTTACTTCAGCAAGACAATGCCAAGCCACATTCAGCACGTGTTACAACAGCGTGGCTTCGTAAAAAAAAGAGTGCGGGTACCTTCCTGGCCCGCCTGCAGTCCAGACCTGTCTCCCATCGAAAATGTGTGGCGCATTATCAAGCGTAAAATACAATAGCTGAGACCCCGGACTGTTGAACGACTGAAACCCTACATAAAATAAGAATGGGAAAGAAGTCCACTTTCAAAGCTTCAACAATTAGTTTCCTCAGTTCCCAAACGTTTGAGTGTTGTTAAAAGAAAAGGTGATGTCAAACAGTGGTGAAAATGCCCTTTCCCAACTACTTTGGCACGTGTTGCAGCCATGAAATTCTAAGTTAGTTAATATTTGCAAAAAAATAAATAACAAAGTTAATGAGTTTGAAAATCAAATATCTTGTCTTTGTAGTGCATTCAATTGAATATGGGTTGAAAATTATTTGCAAATCCTTGTATTCCATTTATATTTACATCTAACACAATTTCCCAACTCAAATGGAAACGAAGTTTGTAGGCCTGGGCGATCAATAGTATCGATTAATTTGAGCTTTTTGTTGCAGACGATTTTAAATATATATATATATTTTTTTTTTTCGCCTTTTGCTCCAGCATATTTTTTGCACATATGAGCATTGTGAGCCCTCGCCTGCCCCCTTACTTCCTTAGCGGAGATTCAAAACATTGCTAATCCTAACGTTCACAAGAGCCAGATGTTTGTACTAAAGAAAATAACAATTTTTGTCACTACTTTGGTTTTTGTAGCAACCTGTGTGGAACAATTGACTGTAGGGTGCAAAATGTATTTAAAAAAAAAAAAGCAGCAGCACAGCAAACTTATTCCGGCATAAGACTGCCAATACAAAAATAAAAATAGTGTCAAACTTTTAACTTTTTTACGGAGCCCCTAAAGGGATATGGAGAACAATTTTTTTTAGATATGTATCTCTTGAGCACGTAATCAGGGATGGGAATTTTCCGCGGATCCGCGGAATTACGCCGATTTTGGCGTCGCCAGGGTCATTTATATAATATAATGCCAATGTGTGAAGGCACCAGATTGGCTAAGCTCTACTATCAACTGACAACATCAACCAATGACATTGCCCGTTATAGGCGTCTGCACGCGTCGTTTGCTGACAATATCTAGTCCCTGATGCTCAATTATTGTGAGCGTTTCTGAACTCGTATTCTTATAATTTTATATAATATATAATTTGTTATAGTAGTAGAGAACAAGATGGCGCCGGTGTGTTTGGTTCGCCCCTTGCCTCTGAGCAATACTGTCTGTTTTGTGTTTATTTTGACGTGTGTTTTGAGGACCATCGACTCAGTTCTAGTGTATGAACGCCAGGAGTTGTTGAGGATAGTGGAGTCAGTATGGTCATGTGAACTTTACAATGCAAGAGACTCTGATTCATTTTTTCGTGCTAATGCTAACCTCCCCGAGTGCTTCCGTCGGGTGAACACGCCGCTGCCCAGGATGCGGAAACACCAAGGAGTGCGATCCGGCCGACTGGTAAAAGTGAAAGCTTGGTTGGCACATCCTGACGCGGTGAAGATCTCTGCTCTTCCCTTGGAGTACAGCGACTGTTTTGGTCGCTATTTGTCACGGCGGGCGCTTCGACTGGTCGGCGGGACAGCGGGAGGATCCCTGCGCGCTGCGCCCTCTTCACTCATCTCACCGGGGCTCAGGTGGCGTGTCCCTGGCTAATCTTCGGCCGCTGAGCTGGGCACCGCGCGTGGCTACAACAATTTCTACGAGGTGTGCACTCGTGAATGCGAGATCCGTGATGGACAAGACTTTTGTTCTCCAGGACTTTTTTTCGTCACACTCTTTGGATATACTGTTCTTGACAGAAACCTGGATTGGCACCGGTGAGTCTGCTGCTTTTTCAGAGCTATTGCCCCCAGACTGTACTTTCATTAACACGCCGAGAACGAGTGGTCGTGGCGGGGGTTTAGCTTTTGTTTTAAAGGAAAGAGTTCATCACAAGGTGATCTTGGAGTGCTCTTTTCTTCCTTTGAACTGAGGTGTTTCATGCTGCGACAGACTGATCCAGTTGTTGTTTTTAATATTGTTGTGCAGCACTTTGGAAACATTTTGTTGTTTAAATGTGCTGTATAAATAAAGTGGATTGGATTGATTCTGTTTATATTGGTTGTGTTGATCGGCGACTAATCTGGAAAGAAAACACAGTAGCTCTCAATTAACACGTTTCTTTATTGACAAAACAGTCTCAGACATGGTTAAGCTTATTCAAGATAGGAATGCTTCATTAGCGAAATATATCGATAAGGGCGTGAGAAACAAGTGAAACTGGGCATGGCTCGATATATTTATCAAACTGAAGGTGAAGATTAACAACAATATAATAGACGTAGGCGAACTGATCAGCGATTTCATTGCAAAGTGCGATGAACCGGGACGTGCTCAGTGTTTATATTGCAAGGACATTGTGAACTATGGATCTCGGGGAAAGGTGGCACTCTTTGACCACTCGAAATCGGCAAAGCATCTAAGTAAAGTGAGTTTACGGAGAAAGTAATTTTTCACTGGCATCTGCCTTCAAGCTGAAGTCAAACATCGTCACAAATGCAGCCTCAAATCAACTATCGAAGCCTCCCACCTCCGACTCAGCTCCTCTCACACCAATCTACGACAGACGAGTCCATTCAGAGGTACAATACATGTTTTTATGTATTTCAACATTTTTATATTTTGAATTCTGGTTAATCCATTTGTAGGCCTATTTTTGTCTATAATCCAAAAGTGTGCAAGAATTTGATATGTGTAAACTTGTATACATAAATTTCATCACATGATACATTTTTATGAAAATATTTGCTAATAAATGTGAAATTTTGGTCTGGAGAATATTGTTAGATTTTGACTCAAAATAGCAGGAAATGCATTCTAAGCTAACATAGATTTCAAAATTTTTATGGGAGGCATGCCCCCAGTCCCCCCTAGCAGGGATTTGCACGAGGTACACTCAGGTGCGGCCGCTGTGCAGCCTTCCGCAAAGCGGTGTTTTAGGATTATAACATTTTCAGCTGATTTTGTAAATCTTCATTCCCATCCCTGCGTAATACGTATCTCGCGCGCACGTAAAAGTTTATCGGGCTCACAAGATATGTATCTTGTGTGTACCAGAAAGCATTGGATGTGTGCGGATGATTAGAGGTGGGTGTGAAAATGCCAGTTTAGGAGTTAATTCGGCTGTATTTCTAACTACGTCTTTACCCCATGTCCCTTTCGGTGTGTAGTGGCAAAATGTGAATGCCTGCCAAAAATGTATTGCCTTTGCGGGGGCGCGCAGCGCTCGCTGAACCTGCATTTTTGCCTTGGTCTGTCCACAGCGGATTACTAGGTGTAAGACAAACGCTTTAGCTTCCTGGTTATTGTATCGCTATGTGTTTCACATTATTTACCGTATTTTTCGTATTATAAGTCGCAGTTTTTTTCTTAGTTTGGCCAGGGGTGCGACTTATACTCTGGGGCGACTTATGTGTGTAATTATTAACACAATACCGTAAAATATAAAATAATATTATTTATCTCATTCACGTAAGAGACTAGGCATATATCAGCAATCGTTTCACACAGATGTCAACCAATAAAAATTTGGCGGGGGACGGGTCATGGCAGAAATGCATTGTGAAAAAAAAGATCCTACCTGCTACTACTTCCATACCTATGAAAATTGATAATTTCGACATTGGCGGTAACTTATAAAAACTGAGAAGGGCTGAACAAAAATGGCACCGAAAAGGAAATTATATACTGCAGGTTACAAGCTGGAAGTAGTGAAATATGCAGCAGAAAACGGCAATCGAGCAGCAGAAAGAAGGTTTGGTTTAAGCGAGAAACTTGTAAGGGCCTGGCGGAAAGCGGAAGCTACTCTTACTGAAATGAAGAAAACTGAAAAAGCGAATCGCGGGCTAAAAGCTAGGTGGCCACAGCTCGAGGAACAAATTCACAAATGGGTGCTTGAACAACATGCTGCCGGGAGAGGCTTGTCAACTGTACAGTTGTGTCTCCACGCCCAGGTAGTTGCCAAGGAGATGAATATAAATGACTTTGCGGGAGGACCTTCTTAGTGTTACCACTTTTTGCAACGCAATCGCCTCTCTATCTATTAAAGAACTGTACGTTGCACCTCACCTCCTGATATTACTTTACCGAGGCATTGTTCAACCCATCCTTCTGTACTGTTCCAAATGTTTTTTTCACCGTTTTCTGTAACCAACAAACTCACACTCATCACAAACATAGCAGCTAAAATCATCGGCCTACCCACACCCAACATTTCCGATCCAAACCATAGGTCCATCATTTGACTGGCAAACACAATAGTCCAGGTTATGACACACCCACCACACAAATACATCATCCCACTATCTGACAGTGGGATGATGCAGGTACAGGACTATCAAATTCCAGAGGGCCCGCCATGGCGAAAGCCTTATCCCTGCAGCTATAGCCGCCCTAAACAGCAGGCCCAGCAGACCTGTCTGACAAGCCTGTAAATGTGTTGGCCATGTATGATGTCTTTTGTTATTTTTGTTCAGAATGTGTAATGTCTATTGTTTAAATGTACGGCAGTGAAAAGGAATTTCCCCAGCAGGGACCAATACATCTAAATCAAATCAAATCAGAGCAAGGACAACGATGTCCCAAAAACTGCCAGCAGACTTCCAGTCAAAGGTAGACAGTTTCCGCGAGTACATTGAAAAGCATGTAAGTGAGCACAACGTGACACTGGATCATATTATTAACATGGACGAGGTCCCCCTCACGTTTGACATTCCCATAGGCCGAAGTGTTGCCTCTGGTGAGGGCGGTCGCATTTTTCTCTGATCCCTCCTTTCCCAGTTTGCTCTCTTTGTTTTTAGTCTTGTCTGAACTTTTTTGAAGCCTCTTTCTTTGCGCTGTCCTCAAATCTAAAACATCAGACATGGATATGATCAGCTGGACTCTCGAAGCAATTGACAAAGTATTTTCGCTGTGGAAAAGAGATTCGGGGGAGCCTGGCTGCCCTGATGGAACCATGGCTGCAGGGTACGAGAGAGACTCTTGGGATAAATGGAGAATCATGTGCCTCTCAGTCCTTCCTATCGAGGACGTGGAAGACATTTACCTATTTGGAACCGTGATCGCGGGCCACCTGCTGATTGGGCTGGGCATTGCTTTGGTGTATCGTAAAATTTGTAAGACGATAGCAACCACTCAAGGAGCCCAAAGGGCTGTTCGTCGCAATGGAAGGTTTGGGCAGGCCTGTGGGAACAGACTGTGGCCATTTCTGAGCTAAATCGCAAGATGGATCACATCATGGAGAAGTTTGCTGAAAAGGAAGATTGAATTGAATTGGAGAGATACAGCATGGACTAAGGACAGACAAGCCGTTGTTTTGTCTGTCCGCGAAAAACAAACATCCTAATCTACGATTTGACTCCCTCGAATGGCATTGAGGACCAGGCTGTTCTGAAAACACCCCAGAGGACAACTCAATGATGGACGCTTTGACTTCCCTCCCTTCTCAACGACACCTGGAGTCGAACTTTTTTCAGATTGGCCTCAGTCTACAAAAACATTACACTATCACACTTAAGACGATTGGGCACACACGCACACACCTGCCCTCCCCCACCCCACGCTTTCACCACCGCTTTTTTTCCCCTCGGGGGCTTCCAGGGCTCCAACTCACCCTCCCCTCTGTGCGAGTTGTCGTGATTAATGTAATGCAGGGGTGTCGAACTCAAATACAGAGTGGGCCAAAATTTTAAACTGAACAAAGCCGCAGGCCAAGGTTGAACAAATGTACCTTTTAATAGGGACCCAAACAAGTTTTGCATTGAATATTGAACAAGCAAGGCTTATATAACTTTATAGTGACAAGCAAAATCGAGTTTCAAATTATAATAATAATAATAAAAAAAATATCAATGGCATATCAAATAACATTTTAATAAAAATTGGGGGTGGTCGGGGTTTGGTGATAGCGGGGGTGTATATTGTAGCGTCCCGGAAGAGTTAGTGCTGCAAGAGATTTAGGTATTTCTTCTGTTGTGTTTGTGTTCTGTTACGGTGCGGATGTTCTCCCGAAATGTGTTTGTCATCCTTGTTTGGTGTGGGTTCAAAGTGTGGCGCATATTTGTAACGGTGTTAAAGTTGTTTATACGGCCACCCTCAGTGTTTTGTTGGATTGATTAATAAATTCATAAAAAAAAGTGGGCAGCGGGCGACCCATCTGGTCCTTGCGGGTTACTTGGCACCCAGGTTGGTGACCCCTGACTTATAGCATGTTCTTTGAATGATTCTTACCATAGTACATTACCTTAACATACCAGGCACGTTCTCAGTTGGTTATTTATGCGTCATATAACGTACACTTACTTATTCAGCCTGTTGTTCACTATTCTTTATTTATTTTAAATTGCCTTTCAAATGTCTATTTTTGGTGTTGGATTTTATCAAATAAATTTCCCCCAAAAATGCGACTTATACAGTATGTTCTTTCCTTCTTTATTATGCTTTTTCGGCCGGAGCGATTTATAATCCGTAAAATACGGCAAGACTTTATCGTGTCCGAAAAATGGCAGTTTGTGTCTTCAAAGGAGTGTTATTAGTCCGATGTTGATGTGATAAAACCTCTTTCTTGTTTGGAAGATACCGGTACACACAATTGTAACTGTTATTTCTTCTTGCACATAATAAATATGTACATTGTGTTTGGATGTACTCATTTAAAATTGGGCTTCACGGTGGCAGTGGGGTTAGTGCGTCTGCCTCACAATATGAAGGTCCTGAGTAGTCAGGGTTCAATCCCGGGCTCGGGATCTTTCTGTGTGGAGTTTGCATGTCCTCCCCGTGAATGCATGGGTTCCCTCCGGGGACTCCGGCTTCCTCCCACCTCCAAAGACATGCACCTAGGGATAAATTGATTAGCAACACTAAAATGGCCCTAGTGTGTGATTGTGAGTGTGAATGTTGTCTGTCTATCTGTGTTGGCCCTGCGATGAAGTGGCGACTTTTGCAGGGTGTACCCCGCCTTCCGGCCGATTGTAGCTGAGATAGGCACGAGCGCCCCCCGCGAAGCAGTAGAAAATGAATGGAAGGATGGATGTCATTAGATGTAATATGGCCTGACAAAAATTAATTCAACGTAATATTTTGATATTTACAAATCGCATATTTATACACACGTATTTGACTAGAATACCCTTATGAGCATTACAAAAAACATACATGTCCTCTCACCATTACAGATAAACCACCATGGGGAAAGGCTGCTTGACTGCAATGAAATATTTCCTGTTCCTGTTCAATCTCATCTTCTTTGTGAGTATTCTGACTGCACAAGTTACACAATGATGATACATATTAAATTCTTCTGAAGAAGTGAAGCTATTTTTTTTTAGCATTAATCATATTGTGGAAGCAATCTCAGTTGTGTTGGTAGAATAGGGGAAAATAATTCATCTTTTGTTGAATTTGTCAACCCCAATACAAAGATATTAGTAGTCATTTTATGACTATTAAACAGAATATTAACAAAACTAGAAAAACAATGAATAAAGGTAAAAAAAAATGTATCCGATCACGTGAACGTATTTGATCCTTTGGCAAAACATGACTAAGTCATTTTTTTTTTGTTTGTTTGTTTTTTTAAACACAGAGGTGAGTCTTTCTTGTACAGTAGTTTGTCACCAAGGCTGTGATTATTTCAGAAGAGGGATTTTTGTCCACTCCTCATATACAGATATTATCCAATGGTCCTAAATTCAAAATATTTTGAAGATATCACTTGTCAATACTATGTGTCAGTTCCCACTACAAATTCCCTATGGCATTAAGGTCCTGACTTGTAGGGCTCGTCCAGGAGCTTCATGTGGTTATTTATGAGCCACTCCTTTTTGCCTTGGCCAAAAAACACTTTTTTTTTTTTTAACATGACTTTTCCACAACACATTTTCAGTGATATGGCTGAGCCCAGGAGGTTCTCCACCAATGTTTTACTGTCTATGGCCATGTTCGATGTTTTACTGTAAACTTAGCAGTGAAGCAGGCCTAAATCACAATGTAGGAAGTGTATTATGGTTTTTTTGTTCAGTGCCCGGTATTAGCTTTTGAGATTATTACCAATCATTTCCTATGTAATTCACGGTTAAACTCTCATCCTTATCCATTAATGTATATATGAAGTTTTACATGGAGCTCTCGAGCGATAGCTATTAACTGTATCGTCAGTGGTCCTTTACCGAAGGGACAGGACTAATTTTTGTTTTATAAATACATAACCGGTCAAATTCAATATTTTTTTATATTTTACTCATTTTAATACAAATACATTGTCTATCATTATATGAATAGTATGCCATATACACTCAAAGTCTGATATAACGTGTATAAAACGTTGCCATTTTTTTTCCCCTAACAGAGTCAATCATGTTTTTTTTTTCACCAAATTATGGGTTAGCGATACTGTATCGACCCTACCTACTGGTGGATAGTGCCTGCCCCATTTTGTGACGTGGGGTCACAATCCACTATTTACGTCATGTCACGTGGGGGCACTACATAGATACAGTACCTTTCGATCTGCCGACTACAGATCCTGATATGAAGACTGGAGCATGCAGACCAGCAAGTTAACTGTGGTCACACACAATGACTGAAAAAGCAACATTTCCTTCCCATTAGTTTCTGCTGATATGTATTTGGGATCTGCAGTCCCGAAAATTTGCGCGCATCCGCTATTGTCACACCATCGTCAAAGAGCTCCTTTTTTTCTATTCTCTCTTGTGAGGCATTCATTTTCTGCTGTTGCCAATTCTAATGTAAAGTAGCATACTGTTTTAACTTATATATGTCAGTAGTTCCCTATGGAAGCGCTAAAAACTACTGGTAGGCAGGGTTTACATAGTTCATTTTACGGAACTTTAGTTATTTTTAGAGAATTCCTGTTGGACGTTTTTTCACAGGACACATTTCCGGTGTTGTTGTTGTTGCTCTACTAATGATTCACGGATAATGAGATACTGCCTTTCTGTTAGTTTAAGCAAAGTCAGAATGTCATAGAACAGTTACAGTAGCTCCATCCTTTGACACTCCTTCGCGCAACTCTTGTCCTTGCAAGCTACACCAGTAAAAAAAAAAGATGACGAAGAGAAGACGCTGTTGAAGTGGCGCCACGTAAACGAAACCCGCCCACAAAACGGCGCATCCTGAGTAGACAGTCAGAAATCGGCCTGAAGAATGTCTGTGAAACATAAGCAATAGAACATTTTGACCAGAGAACCACCACTACATGTTATGTAGACCACAAGGAAGTGTTGTAGATGTAGAAAAAAATATATAATATGACCCCTTTAATCCATCCATCCTTTTGCTACCGCTTATTATTCCCTTTGGGGTCCCGGAGGGCGCTGGTGCCTATCTAAGCTACAATCGGGCGGAAGGCGGGGTACACCCTAGACAAGTCGTCACCTTATCGCAGGGCCCGACCCCTTTAATGCGCCCTATAATCTTGTGCGCCTTTTTTATGAAATGCAATGCGCCTTATAATCCGGTGCGCCCTATGGTCCGAAAAATACGATTTTTAGAAAAAATAAATAATAATGATAAATAATAAAAAAATAAAATACTAAATATTAAAATGGTGAAAATCGAAAACCATTTAAATTCCTCCAATAAAAATACTAATTTAATGGGTTTTTTACTTTAAACATTTTCCAAGATTTAATTAATAATTTGAAATCATTAAGCCAATGTTAAAATCTAGGTTTTATTTCGAAAATCAACATTTACAAATAAAAAATTTAGCTTGCCACATACTAATCTTGACGAACATTTCTATGTTACCATCATTTACAAATATGCCAAATTTGATCTGTTCTATTATAAATGGGGATATCTTTACACCCTTGTCTCTCAGCCAATTTCTGATCTCCTCCCAAACAGATGTACAGTATAACATTTCACAAACAGATGATTCACATCCTTTACAGCGCCACAGATATTACAGCCGTCAACCTTCATGTCAAATTTTTGCTGATCATTTTAAATAGTTGTTTTTATTGGGTATGTAATATATATTATCTTAATTTTCCTTATTTATACTTTTGTTAAGCCTTCTAGGATATATTGTCTATGAATTGTGCCCGTAAAATATTTGTTTCCAAAAACTACCCTCATATATTTGTTGGAACAATTTTCATCACCGAAATTAACACTTTCAGTACGAAGGTTTCTTTGACAAGGAGTCATGTTTGAATATTAAACATCTTGAGTCACATAGATTTTAAGGATAGAGTTATTGCTTTGGTGATCTTTTGAAGCTGTTTTTTTGAGCAACGTTGATTTTTTTCATGCCTCTTCTGCTTTTTCCAGATAGTTTATACAGTTTTGATTGTAGTTCTATGAATTTGTTACTTTCTAAATTATTACCACCAACATCAATACACACTTTGCTTACTTCCTGGAGCAAATTACATTCATCCATCTATTTTCTACCGCTTGTCCCTTTTTGGGTGGCGGGGTGTGCTGAAGTCTATCTCAGCAGCATTCAGGCGGAAGGCGGCGTACACCCTGGAAAAGTCCTCACCTCATCGCAGGGCCAACACAGATAGACAGACAACATTCACACTCACATTCACACACTAGGGCCAATTTAGCATTCATAACTAATTTTCTTTTTCTCCAATTATCTACTGAATTTAATACTAAATTATCAGATTTTTTATTAATGAATTCTCATTTATTGATATAATCTGAAATCGAATCATCGTTTTCAATATATTTTATTTTGCTTTTAATTGTATTGCCATTATCCTCATTTTGTAACAAACTGGCATTGCATTTCCAGTAGCTTTTATTTCTCATGTCTTTAACGTTGGGCCCTATTGTTAAAGAAATAAAGCAGTATTTGGTTAAGGGTGCTTTTGAAATAAAGTATTAGAGGTGGACTTGTTTATATTAAACAGTCGTCTAGTTTAATATGGTTTCCTTCATTCGCTTTAATCCATGCATAACTTTTGACATTGGGATTTAACATCATCCATATGTCAATTGAATTGTCAGTCATAAATGCATCTAAAATATTTGTTGTTTTTTAGTTTTCGCTTGCTTCCACTCCAAACTGAATTTGTAAACGATCAATGAATCCATACAAAGCTAAGTGCCTGGGAGATTCAAGAACTACACGGCTGACTTACCCGTGTAAAAATTGGTTTGAGGAGGGGTACCGTAAACGCTGTTTTAGTGTGGCTGAAAGGGGGCTTAGGCTAAATAATTATTTGTTTAAGGGGCTAAACGACTTGGTGTAGACATGGCCTTAGGTTGCTTCTACGCTAAGGCCCCTTCAACACTAAGGTTATCCAGGGTAAATCCCACCTAACCTTATCTGTGTCCACACACAACAATGCACACACACAACCTCCGTCTGCCGGCGCAATGCGGCCTCGTACGCATGTGCAAAAAAAAAGCGCACTTCATAGTCACTTCTGACCGGAAAGTGTATTCTTACACTGGGTTTTTATGTAGACTATTGGCACATTTATTTGAACAATAAACCTTGTTTGCCTCATCATCAGCAGCTGTTAGACTATTGAAGTGAATCACACCTGAGCCATCATACTTGAGTCATATCTTTAATGCACGTGGGAAATTAAACAATGTGATAAAGAACATTTTACAACAACCAACAACAGGACACTGTGCCTGTAGACTGAAATTGGCGGTCGTACTTTACAGCCGCAACCACCTCATGGCTTCACAATAGTTATGGAGTACAAAACTAGATGTTGAGTAATCGCTCTACATACATCGCAGACAATAGCTGACAGTCTGCTTTGCCAGTCCAAATGCATTCGCTGTTTTTTGTAGGCTTCCCTTGTACACGGGAGCCCGCATTGTCGTTGTCTCCCCTTCAACAAGTGGACACAGTTTTTCACTAAGTCGAATCACAGCTGACATTTGAAAGTTCTCTTGCTGTTCTTCTGACACAACACACTCGATGACAAACATCACCCACCAGGATGCCGTTCTTCCAGGGGTTATCCGCCTTTCCGAACTCTGTTTGTAAACGATCAATGAGTCCATACAAAGCTAAGAGCCGGAGATTCAAGAAATACACGGCGAACTTACCCGTGTAAAAAATTATCCAGGGAGGGTTACCTTATACGATGGTTTAGTGAGGCTGACACGAGGCTTAGGCTAAATAATTATTAGTTTAAGGGGTTATCCGGCTTAGTGTGGAGATAGCCTAAGTTGGCTAAGGTTATACAGGATATATCCCACCTAACCTTATCCCTGTCCACACACACACAATGCCATTGTCTAAGACTCCCTGCCCCCTCCGTACACCGGTGCATCGCGACCTAGTACGCATGCGCGGAAAATGGCAGACATGCATATATATTACATCATAGTCACCGCTGACCTGGAAGTGTATCATTACCCTATGTTTCAATGTAGCCTATTGCCACATTTCTTTTAACAGTAAACCTTGCTTGCCTCACCAACAGAAGCTGTTAGACTAACACCTGAGCCATCATACATGAATCATATCTTTAAAGGATATGTGAAATTAAACAACGTCATAAATAACATTTTACAACTATCAATCTATGAATCTGGACATTTTGTCAGGACACTCTTCACTCTTTTAATTTCACCTTCATTGTCCATGCTTACAATCCTTGCTGTGCTTGGAGGCTGAAATTGGCGGTCGTACTTGACGGCCGCAACCACTTCATGGCTTCACAATAGTTATGGAATACAAAATTAGACATTGAGTAATTGCTCGATATACATCGTGGACAGTAACTGATACAGTCTTCATTGCCAGTCCAAATGCATTTGCTATTTTCCAAAGTCTTCCCTCGTCGACCAGGAAAATACAAAGCACACGCTACCTTTTTTATTACATCCACGGGAGCATGCATTCTCGTTGTCTCCCCTTCGACAAATGGACAACATTTTTCGCTAAGTTGAATCACAGCTGACCAGGATATTAGAAAGTTCTCTTGCAATTCCTCTGGAACAACACACTCGTTGACAAACATATCCCACCAGGTTCAACATTGCTATCTTGCTGTCTGAGATGTGTTGTATCCGAAATAGCTGAAATCGCACCTTCTATTAAGGTATTCATGTGGGATTTCCACAAGCGTCTGTACATGTAGAAGAAGGAGAAACACGGGCATGTCTAGATGACTTGCCTCCATCTTTCTAGTGGCTACCTTTGAATACGAAACCGCTCTTAATCAAGCTGGCTGTGGCGCGTTCTTTTTGATGTCACTTCCTGTGTGGCCCGCAGTCTTTCTGACATCACTTCCTCTCCAAACTCAGTTTGTAAACGATCGATGAGTCCACACAGAGCTAAGAGCCGGAGATTCAAGAAATACACGGCGCACTTTACCCTTGTAAAATTATCCAAGCAGGGGAACCTTAAACAATGGATTGGTGTGGCTGACATGGGGCTTAGGCTAAATAATTATTTGTTTAAGGAGTTATCCGGCTTAATGTAGACAGGTCCTTAGTCAGCTCCCAAACACCCGACCAGTCCAGTTCAACGCACTGAGCAATCACCCATCCAACACTCCATCAGTCTGGATCAAGTGAGGAGGGAGTTGGGAAGGAACAAAGTCAGAAAAGCTACAGGCCTAGATGGCATCAGTTCCAGGCTACTCAGAGAATGTGCGGACCAGTTAACTGTTGTGGTCCAACACTATTTTAACCTCAGCCTCCGCCTAGAAAAACTAGTTACACTCTGAAAGACCTCCTGGGTGGTTCCAATTCCTAAAACACCTCATCCTAAAGAGCCGAAACACTTCAGACCGGTTGCTTTGACCTTCCACCCAATGAAGGCCTTGAAGCGGATAGTCCTCAGCCAACTTCGCACGCAGACAGTGTGCGCAATGAACCTGTTGCAGTTTGCTTACTGTCTAAGCATCAGGGTGGATGATTCCATCATCTACCTGCTGCATCGGGCCATTACCCACCTGGAGAGCGCAGGAAGTGCGGTGAGAGTCATGTTCTTTGACTTCTCCAGTGCTTTCAATACCATCCAGCCGGCACTGCTGCGGGTGAAACTGGGAGAGGTGGGAGTCGACCATCACCTGGCTGCATGGATCATTTACTACCTCATCGACAGGCTGCAATATGTGAGGCTGTTCTTCAGATGTGGTAGTTTGCAATGCAGGGGCTCCCCAAGGGACGATGCGTTCATCTTACCTGTTCATGCTCTATACCTCAGACTTGAAGCATGACTCCAATCGCTGCCATCTGCAGAAGTTCTCGGACGACTCCGCAGTGGTGGAATGTGTATCTGGGGGAGCGAGCAGGACTACCGAGAGGTCATATCAGGCTTCGTTGACTGGGGTGCACGCAATTACCTGCAGTTGAACACCAGTAAAAAAAAAAGAGCTTGTGATTGACTTCCGGTGGTCAGCTTCCAGTGAACATCCAAGGATCAGATATAGAAATATTGGGGTCTTTTAAATATCTGGGTGTTCCTCTCAACAATAAACTGGACTGGACTCACAATTTAAACGCTGTTTCCAAGAAGGGTCAAAGTCGCCGACGCCTTTTGAGGAAACTGAGGTCCTTTGGGTTGTATGGGTCACTGCTGCGCACCTTTTGTGACATTGTGGTGACTTCTTCTGTGTTCTATGCTGTTGTTTGCTCAGGTGGGGACAGCACGGTCAGAGACAGAAACAGACTTAATTATCTTATTATGACAGCTGACTCTGTCCTTGGCTGCACTCTAGACCGCATTGAGGAGGTGACTGACAGAAGAATGCTGACCCATGCACGGCACTGTGGAGGCCCTGAGTAGCTCCTTCAGCATCAGATTACTTTATCCACGGTGCAAGAAGGAGCGCCACCGCACTACCTATTTACCCACAGCCGTAAGACTTTACAACGCACTTAAGTGATTACTGTGATGTTTATTTTTCATATTTTTTTCATGTGTCCGCGTTTGAAGATTGAGTCCATTTGCAAATAAAGAAAAGTGCTTTTCTTTTTAAGATATTTTCAAGCCCCTATCCAAAACATATTTTGGTTTGTAACGTAACAAAAAACACACAAAAACGCTAATAACTGGAAATTATTTTAAAATAAAATATTTTGATCTCCTTTAACTCCATTTTTTCTGCCCATTGATGTAGGTGTGTGGCCCCCGGAAGAAGGTCAGATTCCCATTTTTGATGCTTCTTCGATTAGTGGCCACAGTATATTCCTCTCCTCCAGATGCTCTTGTGGAACACCTCAGCAAGCCAGATATTCGTCTTTTTGCAAACAGGAGACCCATTGCTCCTACTCAAGATCTCTTCTTTCACAAATCTCTTGGAAAATATGACAAAAATCTGTCGTCTTTTAGTGTTCATCCCTTCTTCCAACTCTGTAGGCCACATCAACTCCATCTTTTATTTGGCTTGATATTTCCGGAACAATGTAAGTTAAGACTTGGATAACTTGAGCTTTTGTATATTCATCTTTGCGTTCTTCCATGCCTTTAAGTTTACAACATATTTTCACTCTGGTTCGTTCTTGGTCCTTTAAACATTTCCTTCAAATCATTATTTGCTTTGTACAAGCGGGTGTTTTTTTCTTCCAGCGTCTTCAACTGTTTTTTACAGTCTGTAATTTTCTCAGAGTTGAACTCTACTGCCTTCGCTAGGCTAACAATCATGTTGGGGCTTTGATTTGCTCGCAGAGGTCGGCAAGTTTTTTGTCAAGCTTCCTGCTCCTGTAGATCATAAATCATGCATCTCACTTGGAGATTAGACGTCTGAGTAGGTAATTCAACAAGTTGGGACACTTTGACAGCCAATTTAGGACCTGGAACTTGCGAGAACGATACAAAAAGCACTTGATCCCCTCACGCCCCCACCCAGTTTCTTTGTGAGGATTATGAGACATTCTTTGCCTATATGTGAATAAATGAACATCCTAACATTTTAATGACAGCTGACATAGCACAGTAAGTTGGGGACGGCGTGGCGAAGTTGGTAGAGTGGCTGTGCCAGCAAGGGTTATTGGTTCAATCCCCACCTTCTACCATCCTAGTCACGTCCGTTGTGTCCTTGGGCAAGACACTTCACCCTTGCCCCTGATGGGTCCTGGTGAGCACCTTGCATGGCAGCTCCCGCCATCAGTGTGTGAATATGTGTGTGAATGGGTGAATGTGAAAAATACTGTCAAAGCGCTTTGGGCTCCTTAAAAAGGGGTAGAAAAACGCTATACAAGTACAACCCATTTACCATAAGTGATGTTTTATTATTTTTGGCTCTCAAAAAGTCTGCAGCGAGCAAAAATCAATGATTAAGAAAACGTTTCGATGCGTTTTTTTAAATTAATGCGCAGCGTATACTTAAAATTATCAAAATACGTAAATAATAAACGTCATTATAAATGTGCCCATTATTAAATTACATATATACTTACATCAAGTATATACAACACTAATGGAGGTGTTTGAAAATGTTTCTAGGGGTTCTACAGGCAGAATTGAACAGCTCCCATAGGCTTAATTGTAAGCGGACTTTAAAACAAATGTATTTACTAATTAGAATGCATTTGAAAAATACATCCGTTGGCATGTCTTTCCTAATGATTGTGAACAATAGGAAAAATTCCCAAAAACGTGCAGCTCCCTTTAAAGGCTTGGAAGAACATGATGAAGATTAAAAATTTTAAATTATATAAGTCTTTATTTCCATTGTTCCTGAAATATCAAGCCTACTATGAAGAGCCTACTGCAAATGGCACGGTCTTGGGATATGAAGGTAGACCTGGGAGGAAGGCTGCAGTTCCCCCAGGTTGCACAAACAACCCTGAGACCGGATGTGGTGCTGTGGACTGAAGAGGCAAAGAAGATCATTCTCATTGAACTCACAGTCCCATGGGAAGAAGGTTGCGACCAAGCCTTTGAAAGGAAAAGTGCTAAATACCAGGACCTTTTAAATGACTGCAGGGGAAAAGGATGGCAGGCATGGCTGTTCCCGGTCGAGGTCGGCTGCAGAGGATTCCCTGCCCAGTCGGTATGGAGAATGCTCACAGCTTTGGGAATAACAGGGAAGGAGAGAAAGACAGCAGCTCGCAGGATGGGGGAGGCAGCGGAGAGAGCCTCTTGTTGGTTATGGAGCAGGAGAGATGAGATGAGCTGGAAGCCAGGAGGAGGAGATAGGCAGTGACTTGGCCACCACTGCCGGCCCACCAGCGGTAGGGTGTTACGGTTCAGGGTCGAAACACCCAATGACCGCTGGACACCGTCTGAAGATATCAAGTTCTCCTGGCCAAGGCTCCATTCACCTAAGGTGAATGAAGAAGAAAGCATCTCCGGATGTAATGCAATCAGAATGCATTTGAAAAATACATCCGTTGTCATGTCTTTCCTAATGATTGTGAACAATAGGAAAAATTCCCAAAAACGTGCAGGTCCCTTTAAAGGCTTGGAAGAACATGATGAAGATTAAAAATCTTAAATTATATAAGTCTTTATTTCCATTGTTCCTGAAATATCAAGCCAAATAAAAGATGGAGTTGATGTAGCTCACAATGTTTAAAGAAGAATGTAGAATAAAAGTTGACAAATTATAGTCATCTTTGCCAAGAGATGTGTGAAAGAAGAGATCTGGAGGAGGAGCAAGGAGTCTGCAGTGTGCAAAGAGAACAACATCCAGCTTGTTGACGTGCTTTCACAAGAGGAGAGAATTGGACAGTGGCCGCTGATTGAACAAACACGAAAATATGGTTAGCTGGCCTTCTTCCGTGGGTCGCATGCTTATTTCCACAGGCAGAGAATTGGAGGTAAAGAAGATTTAAATATGATTGCTGTAAACATTTGACTGAGACCGGGAAGTTCCTCTTAGGTCACAGCACCTATGGTAAAAGGTACCAAGCACATTTTTTATTATTAACATTTTTTTCCTTTTTTAAGTTAAAAATCTAAATATGTTTTGGATCGTTGAATGTTAGGGGCTTAAAAATATTGTTAGAAGAAAAGCACCTTTCTTCTGCTGCAAAAGGCAAGAATGTCATCATTGTATATTTCTACAAAAGACTCACTCTTCAGACGTGGACACTTCTTTCTAGATGACTCAATGAGGAGACAAAATCCTATTCAGCAATCACTCTGGCGGGGTTGCTATTTGTTTCTACAAATTCCCAGAAGAGATTGTGACTCACAGTGCTGATGAAAATGGTCACTGGTTGATCATATTAGTTAAAGTCAACTTTTCACATTGACAAACATTTACAGCTTCAACAATGAGCAATAGAGCAAAACTTCATTGGAACATATTACTCTGACCATATTAAGAGGCCTACTGACCGTATTATTGTACTGGGACTGAAATATGACTTCTGATTAATGAGATATTAGATGGCGGAGGAAAGTAAACAATAATATGATAAGTACATTTATGACAGACAACAATTTATTAGACATGGTGTCACAGTTCGTTTAGCAGTGGAACAAAGGGACCCAAGGTTGCAGATGAATTTGAGAGTAATAGTCTTTACTTCACAAATAAGAAAAAAGTCAATACAAAAATGCTCAAAAACTAGAATGCAACAAAAGGCGACGGTGCGGAAAAAGAGGAACACAAAAAGGCACCATGATACAAGAACAAAGGCTAAACTACAAACTAAACTAAAAACTAGGGTCGAAATTGCAAGACGTGCAAACTACAATGTACATACCAACTGGATGGTACAGGGAATGGACAAGCAGGTCTGAGGCAAAAATACAAAGAGACTAGGAGGAATCATCAAACACCGTCACGGAGTAGAATAGCCAAGTACCATCCAGTTGGCCAGGTGCTGCTTATATAGTGCAGGTAAAATGAGATCCAGCTGTGCACACAGGAACTCTAAGGAAGCCCATACGTCAGAGACAAGTCTGCTGCACCAACAAGGGAAACTGAGTAAATTAACCACAAGATGGCAGCAGGTGGTGACATATGGAGAATGCTAAATCCCAATGTCAGAAATTATACATGGATTAAACCTGTGGTTTAATCCAGTATTAATGTCTACTTTAATACTTTGTTTTCAAAAGCACCCTTTATCGACCACTCCTTTATTACTTTAACAATAGGACCTTTGGTTGAAGACATGAGAAATAAAAGCTACTGGAAATTTAATGCCAGTTTGTTACAAAAATGAGGATTATTGCAATACAATAAAAACACAATAAATGATAATAAAGATGATGATTCAATTTCAGATTATATCAATACATGGAAATTCATCAAATTTTAAATCAGGGAATTTAGTATTAAATTCAGTAAAGAATTGGAGAAAAATAAAATGATTTATGAGTGCTATTTTCCCCAGGAAGTAAGCAAAGTGTAAATTGATGTTTGTGATACTACTTTAAAAATTAACAAATTCATGTAACTACAGTCTACGCTGGATAAACATGATAGAAGAGTAGACTACAGAGAAATTGTAATAAATTAATTGTATGTATATTAATGAATAGAAAAAAAGACAAAAACGTTAAAAGCATCTAAGATTAGACATTCTCCTTCTTTTCTACTCTTCAAGTCCCTCCGTAGACAATATAAATGCCTATTTTTAGAAAATGAAACCAGTTTTACCACAAATAGACAACTATTCCAAAACTTATGTAAGGCACTACTAAAAATCGAGGAAAAAGATTTGGTTGAATAAATAAATCACCCAGCACGGGCTTACTGCTAACTTTTACAAATGATCTTGGAAGGACATAAGGCACATTGTATACAAAGCATTATCAATGTGCATACAGAAACAAGAAGTAAGTACAAACGTGAAGCAAGGTCTAATAACCTAATCCCTGAACCTGGCAATGATAAAATAATTATCAACAGTTAAAGACCAATCGCATCACTCAATACAGATTATCGATTTATTTCAAATGCTCTTTCTTCCATGTTAAACAAAACCAAAACATTTTTTTTTTCCGAAAAGGACATTCTATGTGCAATATCATCGGGCTGGCATTAGACTTAGTGGACTATAAAGATATCAACAGCAAAAGTCTCATGTTGTTTTTAGACTTTTATAATGCATTATAATAATATTATAATTATTAATTATTATAATTAATTGCACATCCATTTATTCTACAGATCTTGACATATTTTGGATTTGGACACAATTTTTTGCTACAATACAAATGTTATACACCGATATTACTATTTCAATAGCTCTAGACCAAGGGACATGTCCAAGATTTGATGTCAAAAGAGGAATAAGACTAGACTTTGAACGTTTGCCTTGATTATTTATAATGGTGGCAGAAATTATTCTCATTAAGAACTCTTTTATAGAAGGGATTCAAGTGCTGGGCAATGAGATATCGATGACTGGCTGATGACGCCACATTTAATTTATATATCCGCTTGTTCCCAACCTACTCCAACCAATATTGTTAAAACGATAAATGATATTAACCTAAAATCTATTTGGAAAAGTAAATGTCATTACATAACAGAATAATATATGATTAAAGTTGTTGAAGGGGATTGTTTAAATATGATTTACTTTATTGTAACAAATACAGTCCTAAAGTTGAAATAGTTAAAAAAATATATTTTGAATTTACATTCAATTTGGTACATCACTCCAAATGCCATATTCCAGAGATTGGGAGGTATACACTTTCTGTTGCGTTGTGACTTCATGTGAATTTATCTGATTTCAGACACTACGTTACTGGAATTTTTTGTTTAAACAAAATTTTTCTCTACACAATACGGAATAACCGTTACATTCTAGTTAAAGGCCTACTGAAATGAGATTTTTTTATTTAAACGGGGATAGCAGGTCCATTCTATGTGTCATACTTGATCATTTCGCGATATTGCCATATTTTTGCTGAAAGGATTTAGTAGAGAACATCGCTAATAAAAAAGCCTTGCCTGTACCGGAAGTAGCAGATGATGTGTGTGTGACGTCACGGGTTGTAGGGTTCCTCACATCCTGACATTGTTTACAATCATAGCCAGCAGCAGCTAGAGCTATTCGGACCGAGAAAGCGACAATTTCCCCATTAATTTGAGCGAGGATGAAAGATTCGTGGATGAGGAATTTTAGAGTGAAGGACTAGAAAAAAAAAAAGGCTATTGCAGTGGGAGCGATTCAGAGGTTTTTAGACACATTTACTAGGATAATTTTGAGTAATCCCTTATCTGCCTCTTGTGTTGCTAATGGTTTAGTGAGTTAAAGGCCTACTGAAACCCACTACTACCCACCACGCAGTCTGATAGTTTATATATCAATGATGAAATCTTAACATTGCAAAACATGCCAATACGGCCGGTTTAGTTTACTAAATTACAATTTTAAATTTCCCGCGGAGTTTCCTGTTGAAAACGTCGCGTAATGATGTCGCGTATGATGACGTGTGTTTGTGACGTTATATTGGTTGGAGGGGACATATTAGCCCAGAACCACTTACGGCTAAAAGTCGTCTCTTTTCATCACATAATTACACAGTAATTTGGACATCTGTGTTGCTGAATCCTTTGCAATTTGTACAATTAATAATGGAGACATCAAATAAGAATGCTGTTGGTGGAAAGTGGTCGATTGCAGCGGCCATTAGCACCGAAACACAGCCGGTGTTCCTTTGTTTGTTGTGAAGCTTTAAAGGCCTACTGAAACCCACTACTACCCACCACGCAGTCTGATAGTTTATATATCAATGATGAAATATTAACATTGCAACACATGCCAATACGGCCGGTTTAGTTTACTAAATTGCAATTTCCCGCAGAGTTTCCTGTTGAAAATGTCGCGGAATGATGACGCGTGTTTGTGAGTTTATTGTTTGGAGGGGACATATTAGCCCAGTACCACTTACGGCTAAAAGTCGTCTCTTTTCATCGCGCAATTAAACAGTATTTTGTACATCTGTGTTGCTGAATCTTTTGCAATTTGTTCAATTAATAATGGAGAAGTCAAAATAGAAAGATGGAGGTGGGACGCTTTAGCCTTTAGCCACACAAACACACAGTGTTTCCTTGTTTAAAATTCCCGGAGTTGAAGCTTTACTATGGATCAGAGCGGTCAAGCGAACATGGATCCCGACTACATGTCAACCGGCAGGTTTCGGTGAGAAAATTTTGGTAAAAAGTCGCCTCTTACCGGAGATCAGCGGAGCTTCTGTCCTGCTGCAGCTTCGTGACTTCTCTCAGAGACTGGCATCAACACACCCGTGGACACACCCCTCCGACTATCAGGTACATACAGGTTTTGGAACAACATATGCTGCCATCTAAGCGCCGTCTCAAGACAAGACAAGAGAAGCTGATAATCTGTATGACCCTGTATTCGTGGAATATAACAGTAATATTTTGAAAAAAAAACGGGGTAAAAAAACATGATGCATCACAATCCTGAAAGTAATATAATGGGATTTTATGCACCCTAACGACCGTGTTATATCGGATTTTGAGTGTGTTGCTGAGTTGTTCCCACATATTTAGCCCGTGTTCAACCTTTTAATGCCTGGTTCATGTGTTTAATTTTTCTCCTTAAGCTGCTTGGTGCCGTCATCGTGGTCTTTGGATTGTGGCTACTCCTGGATAACCAGAGCTTCATTGTTGTCATCAGTAAGTTAACATTCAACCTAAAATTTACTCTGCAAGGAAACATGCTCGGTAAGGGAAAATCGAAATGGTAATCTTTGGTTTGTGCAGCCCTTTGAGACACTAATGATTTAGGGCTATATAAATAATCATTGATTGATATATATATATATATATATATATATATATATATATATATATTACAGTCATGATCAAAAGTTTACCGAGCACAGCCCGAAGAGGCAACTTGGGTTCCCCCTCCAATGGGCTCACCACTCATGGGAGGGGTCATAGAAGTCGGGGGCAATGTGAGCTGGGCGGCAGCCGAAGGCAGGGCACTTGGCGGTCCGTTCCCCAAATACATAAGCTAGGGTGGGGGAGAGCCTGAGCTAGTGCGCAAGGTGGAGAAGTTATAGCTGGACATAGTCGGACTCACTTCGACCCACAGCAAGGGCTCTGGAATCAGTTCTCTCGAGAGGGGATGGACTCTTTTCCACTGTGGCGTTGCACGCAGTGAGAGGCAACGGGCTTGGGTTGCAATTCTTGTTGCCCCCGGCTCAAAGCCTGCACATTGGAGTTCAACCCAGTGGACAAGAGGGTAGCTTCCCTCTGCATCAAACAGCAGTTCCCACCCTTTTTGGATACACTCGATGGAGTAATGGTAAGTGCGCCCCCGGGTGATTCCCTTGTCCTACTGGGGGACTTCAACACTCATGTTGGCAACGACAGTGAAACCTGGAGAGGCGTGATTGGGAAGAATGGCCGCCAAAATCTGAACCGAAGTGGTGTTTTTTTATTGGACTTTTGTGCTTGTCACAGATTATCCATAATAAATACCATATTCAAACATAAGGCTGTCCATCTGTGCACTTGGCACCAGGAGACCCTAGGTCGCAGTTCCATGATCGACTTTGTAGTTGTGTCATTGGATTTGCGGCCTCATGTTTTGGACACTCGGGTGAAGTGAGGGGCGGAGCTTTCTACCGATCACCACCTGGTGGTGAGTTGGCTGCGATGGTGGGGAAGGATGCCGGACAAACCTGGCAGGCCCAAACGCATTGTGAGGGTCTGCTGGGAACGTCTAGCAGAGTCTCCTGTTACAGAGAGTGTCAATTCCCAGCTCCGGAAGAACTTTGAACATGTCACAAGGGTGATAGTGGACATTGAATTCAAGTGGACCATGTTCCTCTATTGTTGAGGGGGCTGATTGGAGCTGTGGCCGCAAGGTCAGCACTGAGGGATGCTGTCAAGCACAAGAAAAAGTCCGATCGGGTTCTTTTGGCTCATAGGACTCTGGAATCAGCGGACAGGTACGGACAGGCCAAGCAGTGTGCGGCTTCAGTGATTGCGGAGGCAAAAACTCGGACATGTGAGGAGTTCGGGGAAGCCATGGAAAACGACTTTCGGACGGCTTTGAAGTGATTCTGGACCACCATCCGCCGCCT
>NC_084612.1:45718697-45723697 GCF_033978795.1 Nerophis ophidion
CAGCACCAAGCAAACAATCGGAAAATTCCCGTCATATCAATTCCTAGATATGGTCGTAATTATTTTAAGTGCACTACGCATAATAAACGCAACATTATTAATATTTCTTCTACGGATAATTTGATCACAAACTCCTTAAAACAGCCCACTACCTATAATATAGGCTTTTTAAACATAAGATCATTGTCTCCCAAAACGTTATTAGTTAATGAGGTCATTAGAGACAACAATCTTAACGTCATCGGTCTCAGCGAAACCTGGCTTAAACCAGACGACTTTTTTCTGCGCTAAATGAGGCATCTCCTTCTAACTATACGAATGCGCATACTGCCCGTCCCCTTAAAAGGGGTGGGGAGGTCGCACTAATATACAACGAAAACTTTAACCTTAGTCCTAACATAAATAATAAATATAATTTGTTTGAGGTGCTTACAATGAGGTCTGTCACACCGCTGCCTTTATATCTGGCTGTTATCTACCGCCCCCCAGGGCCCTACTCGGACTTTATCAATGAATTTTCAGAGTTCGTTGCTGATCTAGTGACGCACACCGATAATATAATTATAATGGGGGACTTTAATATCCATATGAATACTCCATCAGACCCACCGTGCATGGCGCTCCAGACTATAATTGATAGCTGTGGTCTTACACAAATAATAAATGAACCCACGCATCGCAACGGTAATACGAAAGACCTAGTGCTTGTCAGGGTTATCCCCGTTTCCAAAGTAATGATACTCCCGTACACTACAGTAATGTCCGATCATTAACTTATAAAATTCGAGGTTCAGACTCATGTTCATCAAGTTAATAATAATAATAATAACTGTTATAGCAGCCACAACATTAATGCTGCCACAAAGACAACCCTTGCTGGCCTACTGCCGTCAGTAATGGCACCATTCCCAAATTATGTGGGCTCTATTGATAACCTCACTAACAACTTTAACTACGCCCTGCGCGAAACCATTGATAGTATAGGCTCCAAAAAGGCGTACCCCATGGTTTACAGCAGAAACTAGAGCTCATAAATTATCATGTAGAAAGCTGGAACGCAAATGGCGCACGATTAAACTAAAGGTGCACCATCAAGAATGGAGTGATAGTTTAATAACTTATAAACACATGCTTACCTTAACTAAAGCTAAATATTACTCAAATCTCCTACACCTTAAAAAAAACAATACTACATTTTTGTTTAGTACGGTAGCATCGCTAACCCAACAAGGGACTTCTTCCAGTAGCTTCACCCACTCAGCAGATGACTTTATGAAATTCTTTAATAAGAAAATTGAACTCATTAGAAAGGAGATTAAAGACAATGCAACTGGGTTCTATTAACACGGATACGACTGTATATACGGCGGAGACTGCCCTCCAAAATAGTTTCTCTCGTTTTGATGAAATAACATTAGAAGAATTGTTACAACGTGTAAATGGAATAAAACAAACATGTTTACTTGAACCACTTCCTGGGAAACTTATCAAGGAGGTCTTTGTATTATTAGGTCCATCAGTGCTAAATATTATAAACTTATCAATTTCCTCTGGCACTGTTTCCTTAGCATTCAAAAAAGCGGTGATTCATCCTCTCCTTAAAAGACCTAACCTGGATCCTGACCTCATGGTAAATTATCGACCGGTGTCTCACCTTCCCTTTATTTCAAAAATCCTCGAAAAAATTGTTGCAGAGCAGCTAAATGAACACTTAGCGTCTAACAATCTATGTGAAACCTTTCAATTTGGTTTCAGGGCAAATCACTCTATGGAGACAGCCCTCGCAAAAATGACTAATGATCTATTGCTAACGATGGATTCTGATGCATCATCTATGTTGCTGCTCCTCGATCTTAGTGCTGCTTTCGATACCGTCGATCATAATATTTTATAAGAGCGTATCAAAACACGAATTGGTATGTCAGACTTAGCCCTGTATTGGTTTAACCCCTATCTTACTGACAGGATGCAGTGCGTCTCCCACAACAATTTGATGTGTGGAGTTCCCCAGGGTTCGGTCCTTGGTCCTGCACTCTTCAGCATCTAAAAGCTGCCGCTAGGTGACATCATACGCAAATACGCTGTTAGCTTTCACTGTTATGCTGATGACACCCAACTCTACATGCTCCTAAAGCTGACCAACCGTGTCTTAAATTAAACAATGGATGTCCGCTAACTTTTTGCAACTCAACGCCAAAAAAACGGAAATGCTGATTATCAGTCCTGCTAGACACCGACCTTTATTTAATAATACAACTTTAACATTTGACAACCAAATAATTAAACAAGGCGACTTGGTAAAAAATCTGGGTATTATCTTCGACCCAACTCTCTCCTTTGAGTCACACATTAAAAGCGTTACTGAAACGGCCTTCTTTCATCTCCGTAATATCGCTAAAATTCGCTCCATTTTGTCCACTAAAGATGCTGAGATCATTATACATGAGTTTGTTACGTCTCGCCTCGATTACTGTAACGTATTATTTTCGGGTCTCCCCATGTCTAGCATTAAACGATTACAGTTGGTACAAAATGCGTCTGCTAGACTTTTGACAAGATCAAGAAAGTCTGATCATATTGCGCCTATACTGGCTCACCTGCACTGGTTTCCTGTCCACTTAAGATGTGACTTTAAGGTTTTACTACTTACGTATAAAATACTACACCGTCTAGCTCCATCCTATCTTGCCGATTGTATTGTACCATATGTCTCGGCAAGAAATCTGCGTTCAAAGGACTCCGGCTTATTTGTGATTCCCAGAGCCCAAAAAAAGTCTGCGGGCTATAGAGCGTTTTCCGTTCGGGCTCCAGTACTCTGGAATGCCCTCCCGGTAACAGTTCGAGATGCTACCTCAGTAGAAGCATTTAAGTCTCTCTATCTCTCTTTCTAGGGAACTGAAAGCAATGGATATCGAGCGGGTCTAACATGATACTGTGAAAGTTCAATCCATAGTGGATCCAACACAACCGTGAGAGTCCAGTCCAAAGTGGATCCAACACAGTAGCGAGAGTCCCGTCCATAGTGGAGCCAACAGGAAACCATACTAAGCGGAGGCGGATCAGCAACGCAGAGATGTCCCCAGCCGATACACAGGCGAGCAGTCCATCCTGGGTCCCGACTCTGGACGAGCGGTCCATCCTGGGTCCCGACTCTGGACAGCCAGTACTTCATCCATGGCCACCGGACCGGACCCCCTCCACAAGGGAGAGTGGGACAGAGGAGAAAAAGAAAAGAAACGGCAGATCAACTGGTCTAAAAAAGAGGTCTAATTAAAGGCTAGAGCAGAGAAGGTCCGCCATATACTGGACCTGTTTCCAGCGTCGCCTGGCGTAGTGATCCTTTTTCTTGAAGGTTCCAGGGTGAATGATGGGTTGGGTTTTTAGAAGGAGAATGTGGTATGGGGTTGGTGACTCTAAGTCCTGTGGATCTGGGGAGACTGTGGAAAGGAGACGACTGTTGAGGATTGCCTCTGCCTCGCAAAAGATGGTGTGTAGGTTACCTACAAATGCACCGCTCTACTGCTCATACAAATAAAGAGGGCTCCATACCTCTTGACTATGCTCCTCCCTCTTTTGATTGTGATAGTGCCAAAGTAGTCCAACCCAACATTAGTAAAGGAAAGAAGGTCAGGGTGGATTCTCTCTTGGGGTAAACTTGCCATTTTTTGCTTTCCTGTTTTTCCTCTCACACGTCGACCCACAACACACTTTGAAATCACCTTTCTGGCTGCGGAGTTTCCCTTTACCACCCAGTATTTCTTTCGGAGCTCAGAAAGCATGTGGTTCATGCCACTTTGTCCAGAGTGTTTGTGAGTGTGTCTCAGGATGAGAGTTGAGATATGAGCATCTTTGGGGAGGATACAGGGGTGCTTAGCATCCTCAGGCATTGCAGATCTATGCAACCTACCCCCTACCCTTAACATGCCTTCATCTAGCATGAGATCTAACCTGCTGATGTTGCTGCTCTTACGAGCACTAGATGAAGCCGTTTTGAGTGTTGCCATCTCCACAGGGAATGATTGTCTTTGGACATAAATGATCACTGACTTTTCGGCCTGCGAGACATCTTCCATTGTGAGGCGCTGTCCACCAAGTGTTTACATATATACATATATATATATGTATATATATATATATATATATACACATATATATATATATATATATATATATATATATATATATATATATATATACATATATATATATATACACAAATATATTCACATTTATATATGTGAATATAAATATGTGTGTATTTATGTGTATATATATGTGTGTGTATATCTATAATATACATGTGTAAACATGTATATATGTGTGTGTATATATATAATATATATGTGTAAATGTGTATTGTGTGTATAAATGTGTCACATGTATTTACATATTAACATATTTATATATGTGTCTATATCTATACAGTATATGTGTGTGTATATGTTTGTATGTATATATATGTGTACATACATATATAAATGTGTGTTCATATATATGTGTTTATACATACTAGGGTGTGGGGGAAAATCTATTCGAATACGAATCGAATCTAATACGTTGTGCGATTCACAATCGATTCTCATTTTTAAAAATGTTTAAAAAAAATTGTATTTTTATTTTTTAAATTTTTTATTTCTTTTTTTATCAATCCAACAAACCACTACCCAGCAATACCATAACAATGCAATCCAATTCCAAAACCAAACCTGACCCAGCAACACTCAGAACTGCAATAAACAGAGCAATTGAAAGGAGACAAAAACACGACACAGAACAAACCAAAAGTACTGAAACAAAAATGAATATTATCAACAACAGTATCAATATTAGTTATCATTTCAGCATAGCAGTGATTAAAAATCCCTCATTGACATTATCATTGGACATTTATAAAAATAAAAATAAAGAACAATAGTGTCACAGTGGCTTTCACTTGCATCGCATCTCATAAGGTTGACAACACACTGTGTCCAATGTTTTCACAAAGATAAAATAATTCA